>NC_137099.1:21843583-21993583 GCF_949357685.1 Gobio gobio
GGCACCCTGACCGGTCTGCAGCTATGTAGCCCCATACGCAACAAACTGCAATGCACTGTGTATTCTGACACCTTTCTATCAGAACCAGCAGTAACTTTCTTATAGCAATTTGATCTACAGTAGCTCGTCTGTTTGATCGGACCACACGGGCCAGCCATGACCCTGTCGCCGGATCACCATTGTTCCTTCCTTGGACCACTTTTGATAGATACTGACCACTGCAGATCGGGAACAACCCACAAGAGCTGCAGTTTTGGAGATGCTTTGACCCAGTCGTCTAGCCATCACCATTTGGCCCTTGTCAAACTCACTCAAATCCTTACATTTTTCCTGCTTCTAACACATCAACTTTGAGGACAAAATGTTCACTTGCTCCCTAGTAATATATCCCACCCACTAACAGGAGCATATAATATATTAGGGATGGGCGTACTGATACAGAAGTATCGATATGTCACTACTGAAATATCAATACTGATGTAAGTATTTAAATTATCGATACTCAAATAAAAAATATTGATACTAAGGTATGTTGTTTTTTAAAAGTGATTTTGTTTATTTAACAAGAAATTTAGGGCCAGATTTACTAACAACTTGTGCCAGCGCAAACCCTCTACTGTCAGGATTTACTAGAGTCACGCAGTGAGAAATTAGCACTGAAAAGACATGGACAGAGTTATTTTTGCAGCCGACCTTATTACATATGTATTTATAGAAGTTTACCTTTGAGACAAAATTTATGGGAGGAGAGTAAATTAATCATGCAAGGTGATTTCCTAATGTTTGCGCACAGCAATTTACGCGCAGAACTTTCCACTCCCATCTGCACTTTTTTGGAATTGCACACTCATGCTAATTTGCCCTGTTTAATAAATCTGGCCCTTAATGCGTACAACATTGAACTGGACAAATATCCTATGTTAGCGCATAATTGTGTAGTAGAAGAACTATTTTCTTGCTCATCTGAACACACCCAAATGCTGCAAGACAGAACCAATCAATCACAGAGAGCGTTCGCTCACTGCTGATGCTGCATTCAAACAGGGCTGCGTTTCCCAAAAAGTATCACAAGAAACCATTAATGCTTTTGGGAAACACAGCCCAGAACAATGCTTACCAGATAACAAAAACATAATATATTATTTCACAAACAAATTGAAATTGTAGCCTACATAGTGTTTGCCATTGCATTTATTTTAAATTGAACGTTAAAAGTTCATATTGATCATGTTCTATCATCATATACAGGGAGTGCAGAATTATTAGGCAAATGAGTATTTTGACCACATCATCCTCGTTATGCATGTTGTCTTACTCCAAGCTGTATAGGCTGGAAAGCCTACTACCAATTAAGCATATTAGGTGATGTGCATCTCTGTAATGAGAAGGGGTGTGGTCTAATGACATGAACACCCTATATCAGGTGTGCATAATTATTAGGCAACTTCCTTTCCTTTGGCAAAATGGGTCAAAAGAAGGACTTTACAGGCTCAGAAAAGTAAAAAATAGTGAGATATATTGCAGAGGGATGCAGCAGTCTTAAAATAGCCAAGCTTCTGAAGCGTGATCATCGAACAATCAAGCGTTTCATTCAAAATAGTCAACAGGGTCGCAAGAAGCGTGTGGAAAAACCAAGGCGCAAAATAACTGCCCGTGAAATGAGAAAAGTTGGCACTGATTCGCCTACTTTTCCCTGCAGACCTTCAACCCTACATGGACACATATCCCTGGTATTACAAAGTGGACCAGAGAACTGGACATCATTGCATTGTTGGGTGAAGGGGGATGAAATAAAAACAAGGGAAGGAAAGCCAGATAGGAAACAGAGGCACTGATGGAAAATGGAAAGCAAGTTTTCAGCGCAGTCTCCATGACAACCCCCCCTGTTGTGAACTGTGGGCGGGCTATTATGGGTTATATTTTCTTGAATGAGTTTCCCTCAGGAACAGTGGAACATCAAACGCTGAGCGGAAAATTTGCGAAGAGGAACAGCAGCATGTCCAATTAAACACACTCGCCTCGTTCAGGGAACTTTTTCGGCACCAGTGCTTCCACGCCTGTTAAAATGGGCTCAATTGCCCACTTATAAACCCACAGAAACAGGCACAGACAGCCAGATGGACACAGACGCCTGTAGATGGATACACATACATACACTCAATGAGGCAGCCGCCCACATAGATGCAATGCAGGAAGCTGAAGGACAAACAAAAAATACACAGCGTGTCTGTAACTTTAAGCATATCATCTGCTGTTGCGTGCACACGCATGACAGTGTCCTCTAATTCACTTCCAAGTTTTGACTCGCTGAACTGCGCATGATAAATCCTTCAGTATCCGCTTGGTTGGGAGGAGGACAAACAAAGAAGGATGAAAGAAAGGTGATAAAAGAAGAAAAATGAGGCTGAGAGAGAGGAGTGCTCATTGAAGATAAAAACAAAGACTTTGCCAGCATATCTTTTACACTAATTGAGTGAGTGTGTAACTATTCTCAATGTGCGTGTGCTCACCATGGTGTAGTTGTGTGCCACCTTATGGAGGTCCAGGCAGCCCTGAGCATCTGCAAAGGAGCGAATGCCCAGACAGTTGGAGGGATGGAGTTGTTTCATTAGATAACTGCAACAGGCCTGAACCACCGCAGACAGCTGCAGAAGACAGGAAGCCGACAACAAACTCTCTATAGTGTCCTCTCTCAACTCCAAACGCCCTGTAGAAAGAAAAACTGAGATTAGGTGTGAAATTTCTGAAAAAAAAGTGCTTATTGATTTATTTATGGATTTAGTAAATACACTACCATTAATTTTTTTTATTTAATACTTTTATTTAGCAAAGACACATACATTTGATCAAAAGAGACACTAAAGATATTTATTATGTTCCAAAAAAATGATATTCAAAATAAATGCTCGTTTTGAACATTGATGATAAGAAATGTTTCTTGAGCACCAAATAGAATGATTTCTGAAGGATCAATTGACACTGAAGACTGGAGTAATAACGCTGAAAATTCAGCTTTTTAAAATACATCAAAATAGAAAACAGTTATTTTAAATTGTAATGATATGTCACAGTATTAATATTTTGTACTGTCATTTTCATCAAATAAATGCAGTCTTCGTGAGCATAAAAATCTTACAGACCCCATCTTTTTAACAAGTGGTGTATCAGCTAATATTGGAAATGTTATTTTGTACAAAAACAAAACAGAAAATAAAATGTAACATTTTTATAAAATCAGCCATAATAATCAAAATAATTTTGTTATAAGTTTGCTTATCTGTATCAGTGCATCTTTGGTATGTGTGCATGTGTATATATCTAACCAAATATCTCTCCCAGATAAACACATACCTGTGTAAGCATACTGTACTAAGACCCATAATGCATCTGGGTCCACACCCTCCATTTTGATCTCCTCTTGCTTTGCCTCTCGGACATCACTGGTGAACATGGCCGCAAAGTAATCGGACACTGATGAGAGAACCAGTCTAAGAGAGAAAGATAGAGAGAGAAACTGAGATGATACAATATCTCAGTGCCCACCTGTTTTTACATGCTCTCATTTTTTCACAACATGCAGTACGTCTCCAACACGTGGCTCGCGAGCTACCAGTAGCTCGTGCCCTGATTGGTGGGAGCTTGCCAAGACGTACTTTTCATCAGAGTAAGCTAATATAAGCTGCGTCCCAAGTCAGAGGCTGCATCCTTCGAAGGCCACATTCAAAGGCCGATTATGTCGCAGCGGCACTACAAAGGCTGTCCCAATCCAAATGTTCCCTGGCAATGAAGGTTACAACAGATGGATCCTTCGCAGCCTAGCCTACCACAGAATTCATTTAACTTACTCTTAAAGTATCTAATGATACGTAAAAAACTAAAAAGTGATTCAAATGTTGATTTTACTTAGATGCAATTTTATATTGTTAATACTCTTTATTATATACAGAAATGGACCACGGTGAACATATATAGACAGGTTGTGAACCATGTTTTGTTTTTCGGAGAATTGAATATAACTTTCAAAAAAGTTCAGTACAAACACTACTGTCACTGGTCAACGGCAGCTGTCACAGTTGCTAGTTGACAAGAACAATCCACCGTAGGCTAGACTGTCCCATTTAACAATGATCGGTCAGATCATCGCGGCCTTCGAGGGCGTGGCTTTTGAAGTCTGCGTCCTTCGAAGGATGCAGCCTCTAAATTGGGACACAGCTATAGACATGTCCCATCCCTTCATCCCAATAAAAACCAACAATAAAAAAAACTATCATGACGAAGTTTCATTCAAGTACTTCATCATGCCTATACAGCTACAAGGAAGTATTAGCAAGGAAACCTGTGTTTGCCTAATTTGAGGCACTAGCAGTAAAGGCTTGTTATACCTGGAGCCTCTTGGAACAAGTATTATTGTTTCATATTTTAACTATCATTAATATCGTATTTGATTATTGGGATCTGAAAAACTCGCTGTAAATACTGTCCAGCATTAAGCAAATTTAGCAACGGTCTCACGTATGCAGGCACAGCATGAAGTGTAGGTTTAATTTGGGTGAAAACATGATGGAAGGCAGAGTGCTGAGAGAAATTATATGAAAGAATGTATGAATTGATTAATTATATGAATGTATCTCTCTAAGGGGGAGATGACTGTCCTCAAAAAGCAAGATCTCGTGCTCGAGCGGCAGTACAGGCAGGTCTTGGAAATTAGATAAGGTTTGTCCAAGAAGTTGCTAGATTGTCACTAGCCGCTTTTTGGGAAAAAAGTCGCTAAAGGGGTCTGAAAAGAGTTGACAACACTGGGGTATGAATTAGCCACCTCGTAAAAAAGGTACGAATTTGTAAGATTTTTGCTAAATCGAACGTATTTGAGGAGTTGGTCAATTTGTATGCTTTCATAAGAATGACCTACCCCACACCCCGCCCCTAAAACCTAACCATCAAAGCAGTAAAGACAAATTGTACGAATTTATACGAGTGAAATCGTACCAATTAGTACGAATTGGCCACCTCGTACAAATACGTACGAATTGGTCATGAGATAGCGTTGCTATTTCTGCTGTTCCATAAGAGCCACCTGCCAGAGAGTGGATTTACATTACTGTTTTTTTTTTATTACAAAAATCTGTTTTGTTTTTGTTTTTTTACCTGTAGATGGAAAATTATCTAATGTGCATTCTAAAAATCTCAACACTTCGCATAATAATGTAGCCTATGTAGAATTGTTTATGAATTGTTTATGGAGCAGATTAAATGCCTATAATTTATCATTTTGAATCAGCCATTTCATACAAAATTAAAGGCTAAAATGTGAGGTTTATCATTAGTTCATACTTTATTTGAACATGCAGTACGTTTTAGTAGATAACATGTTATGTTGTAAGGCACCCATATGTTATTATTTTAATGTTTATTCAACCAAAAAATGCTTAGCGCTGCTAATCAGACAGTCCTGAACATTTCCAGCCAATTTGAATAATACCGCAATAACCGTGATAATTTTGGTCACTATAATCCATTTATACCATTTCATCTCTAGTTATGATGCACTATAAAAACAACTAAATTTATGTGTAGACAACTACAGTATAATATATATATATATATATATATAGTTATGATACATTATTTAAGAGATTTAAGTATTGTATAACACGAGAAGCTCTCAGCCACTTTCATTTTTAAAAAGTGGGTTGGAGACCCCTGGAATAGACACTTGTGTGCTGCACGTTAATGCATGATTTTAAAAAAAAGTTGGAAAAGAAAATAGACAGAACTGAGAAACGGGGAGAGAGTGTGAGAGAGAAAGATTACAGTAAGAGACAGGATTTGAGGATCTGTTAACTGAAGCATGGTAAAATGAGGATTTCCTATTCAAATCCAGCTCTGCAGACAAAGATATTCACATGCACACACACTCAGTCAAAGCTTGCGGCTTTAAATCTATTAGACTCATAGCCAAAATGCTAATTACTATATCAAAGAACTGGGAGTATGTGAGCGCTTTAACAGCTTGAAAGGAAGGCAAATTCTGTGAGGTTTGTTTTCGTTTGCTTTACGTATTAAGTTATCAAGCAATTTTATTGTTCTGCTTGCATGAATGCTGGTTGTGTTTAATAAAAACTATAGTAATAATAATAATAATAATAATAATAATAAACTCTAAACTAGTCCTTTACATTATATACGTCAAATCGGGTTACCAACTGACAACCACTCAACTTTATAAATGCAACACTCAACTAGAAATTAATTGAATAATTATCACAAAACACCATTGAAATAATCCCACAAAGTTATTCTGTCTTGACTGGTGACTGACAAGAATAAGATTCTAACCACATTACTACAATGTCAGGCTGAAATAAAAAGAAAAAAAATTGAGGAAAAAAAATAATAGTGTTTATCAGTGTTTATGCAGGAGTGAGAGAAATGTTGTTTGGTCATTGCTAAAGTACATTAAAGTGCCCCTATTATGGATTTTTGAAAATGTCCTTTCATTGATGTAAAATCGATGTCATCGTTACTGTCTTTACAGTGTGTACAATCACTGAGCTTTGGGAGGCCTCCGCACTTAGCTGAAGTTTATGGTAATGGACGTTTGTTTCCGACGTGCACTGTAAGCGGTAGACCAATCACAACAAACTGGGCCATCTGACCAATCAGAGTAGCTCTCGGAAAGAAAGGATTTAGAGAGACTGATTCATCCATCGAGTCGTTTGAGAATCATTGAACACTGTGGTGATGTGCAATGTATATTATGAGAAAATTAAACAGTTTTGTTTACCTTTGATGCATTTAAACCTATTGTTGGAGACCTCCAAAACAAAATTAGGAAACTTTAAAAAAGCGTAATAGGGGCACTTTAAACCACATTAAGAATTTAAGTGGTGTAATTCTTAAAGATTACTGTGAAAAATATTTGGTTTCATCAAACATTTTTGAAAAATGATCGGAGGGGTTACTGAATGTTATTACTAAGGAAGCTTGTTTCCATCACAGAAAAAAAAACATAAAAAGGGTAATTGCGACTTTTTTTCTCGCAATTCTGACTCAGAATATAAAGTTGCAATTGCGAGTTATAAAGTCAGAATTGAGTGATATAAAGTCGCAATTCTGACTTTATTACATGCAATTGCTAGATATAAAGTCAGAATTGTGAGATATAAACTCGCAATTCTAAGAAAAAAAGTTAGTTTTTTTCCCCTCAGAATTGGACTTTACAACTCACAATTCTGACTTCATATCACGCATTCTGACTTTATAACTCGCAATTCTGAGAAAAAAAGTCAGAATTACAAGATGTAAACTCACAATTGTGCGATTAAAAAGTCACAATTATCTTTTAAAATATTCTGTGGTGGAAACAAGCTTCCATATATTACTAAGTTACCAGCATTTAAAAATAACATTTTCACTTTGGAGCGGAAAGGGTTTTTGTTCCCGATTTCAAATGTTTTGTCAAAAATGTTATTTGTGAAAATGTATAATTGCATTAGAAATATTCATTATTTTACTAATTTCCTTTCTAATTAAAATTAATTAAATAAGCCATCATCATGTTGTAATATCCCAAAAAGGCCCTGCCCCCAACCCAATCTCATGAGAAAATGTAACTACCGTACTTTACAAGAAGGCGATTTTGTATAAATTTGTACATTTCAGTTTGTATGGAAACATGCAATGTTTATAAAAAACATGATGGTCCACCCCTAAACCTAATATTCAATGAGGCATAAGCAGATTGTACTAAAAACGTATGAATGAGATGATACAAATTCATATGAATTAGGGCTGCATGATTTTGAAGAAAAATTTGAAATGTAGGAAACTCATTAAATAATGTGATATTTGATATTAAAAATTGTCATTTTAATGTCTAGTCATTTAAGTCTAAGTTTAAGGTTTTAACATCAATGTAAACCCCCCTGACGTTAAAACCTTAAACTTAGACTTTATGTAATTTTTTGAAGTATTAAAGTCAAGCAGTTATCACAAGCCGTTGCTATATGCATACTGCGATATGTACATTCGCACGTTCACACTTCAACTTGCTCCTTTAAGTGAGTATATGCAAACATAGACATATGAAAAAATATGATGCCGGTAATGGTAAATACTCATGCAAGAATTATGATGAAAGAGAAGTAATGAGGGGAGAGAAGAAAAGAGAAAGAAAGGGAACACAAATGAGTGAAGCAGGGAGTGAAAGTACATTAGAGCCTGTGAGACTCATTTAGCAGCGGGAGTAACACTCAGCATTTGCCCTCCGCTACTCTCTCTCTTCCTGTTCTTTCATTACGGAGCTGACTGCTTTTAACCCTTTCACTTTACACACAATAATCTAGCATTTCTCTGCTGTTTTTACTTATATTAAAGTGTCACTGAATAACTGATTCAGCTTTTGTGTATGCTCTTTCTCATAGCAGCCTGAAAGTCTGTGTGCTAAAGCAAGATTTTAGGCAAGCATTTTAGGTTGCAGATGGCGTTCTAGTTAGAACAGTACAAAGGCTATGCACTATACAGTGCATGTGTGTGCATTTGTGCATCATTATAAATAAAACACCAGCAAAATCTTCCAGCTGCCTGAGGCAGCCTTGCAATCAGCAGAACTATGCCATCAACAAACATGTGGAAGCAACACAAATAAGGGGGTAAAATAATAGAGGAGAGGAGAGGATAAATGGATCAGAGAAGAATAGAATGATTGGATGCCAAGGTGCTGCTATTTATGGGTGATTCTTCAATTAGAGGAATTATTCTGTCCCTTACTATGATTAAGTAGGGCTGTCAAAGTTAACTTGTTAGCACATGTGATTAATACATTTTTAAAACTACAGTATTAATGAATTTAATCAATTTGACAATATAATGGCAACATTTTGTTTTGTGTGTTCAGGTCGGAACTGATAGTGTCCCAATAGTGAAGCATGCATTTATCAGTAAATAATAGAAACAGACCATCTTTATGGGTAATTTATTTATAAATCAAAAACAAAATGGGACGCTCAACAAAGGTAAAGTAATTTGCATTCTTTGTATAGTGGAATTTAGGGTGTGTTCACACTTAGCATGTTTGGTTAGATTCAAATGAACCCTGGTGCGATTGCTCTGTTAGTGCGGTTCACTTGAACATGTGCGAACGCTGCCATTTGAACCCTGGTGCGCACCAAACAAGCGGACGAGACTGCTGAAAAGATAGGTCTCAGTCCGCTTCCAAACGAACTCTGGTGCAGTTCCAATGGCATATGAACGCAAAACGGACCAAAGACATGTAAAGATGAGACCCTAAAAAGGACAGAATGCTTATACATATTGTTTTTTTCTCAACATAGTTGTGAGTTTGCCCATCACAGTTCAGTACAGGCATCAGAACCGCATCTCCTCACAACAGATCTTTGTTTGTGTGTGTGACTGTGGGATTCTTGCCGCTGTTTTGACTCCTTTACACATTTTAGAAGTTCTTCACAAGTTCTTAGCTGGTCAAAATACTATCATATGCAGGCTACGCACAGACAACAAATGCATTTATCCCGGCACACAGCATTGTTTTGGATGTTTAGTAAGTTCCATCTCAAAATAGGCAATATGTCATAAAAGCCGTCCTATCAGATTGTGAACGTATGCCCTATGCCTTTAGGTTTGGTATCTTTTGGTTCGGTGATAAAAATGCCAATCTGAACGCTAATTGGACCAGGACTAAATGTTTTGGGGGTGTTTTGGTCCGGACCAAACGAACCAAGCAAATTGAACTACAAGTGTGAACAAACCCTTAATCATCAACAGTTTCTACGAGTGAAATACTGTTGTGCATAGAAACTTAAGTCTAAAACATTAAGCACATTTGCATTAAAATCTGTGATTGCATGTCCTGATGCATACTGAGAAATACAGAATCTGAAAAAAAAAAACTTTCTAGATGGACAGAGTACATTTTATCTTTAAACATTTTGTCTATATTACTTTTTCATAAATCTGCCAATCTGCAAATATGCCAGAGAATGTTTAAAGAACATGTAATTTACTGTAAGAATTGAATATCATGATGTTAGAGAAAGTTTATTGGGTGTCATTATCTAAAGCAGTGAGTTTTAATAACTTTAATTCAGAAACAATCCTATATTTTTTACAAGTTCAGAATTTAATGACAGCTAGCGAACTTGTTGTGTTAGTAAATATAACATTTTCACCTGAAAACTGAAGCATTTCACACATATCATTTATATACACTGTGTGCATTTTTGGGTGTGCATAATTTTTTGTATGGAGGACTGACCTTTGATGTACTTCATACACTTAAATGACATACTTGACAAAGACTGACAAAGAAAAAACTCTCTAAGCTGGATTTAGACCCTAAGAAACTAAGCTGGACAAAAAGCATTCGAAAAATGCAAAAACAGCATGAGTGGAAAGTGGGGAACGGCAGGGGAGAAGAATACAACAACTGTGTCTGAAACAGTCCATTTTATTTCACTTTGATAACAATTAACAGTATAAAATACTCACGTGCAACAAAAGAAAAATATATCTTGTAATATAACTTTTAAATCTATTGTTTACATATAAACGTTTTGTACGTTTCAAATACATTACACAAATACACACACAGATCATTTTTTTCAGTAACTGAATGCAAAAATAAATGTCATTTACATTTTACTCTGCACTGAAAATATACTGTATGTGAATGCAATTTAGCATTTTAATAACTTGAGAGACTTTTATTACACAACATTGATTAGCAAATATAAGTTTAATCAGTTAACACGCACACATACAGGTACACAGTAAGAATAGATGCCTGAGATCGCGTCTCAAAAGAGCCCCAGTCGACCTCTCCATTAATCTATAAACTTTCACATGATAAATGGATGTTGAATGTCTGTCTCTCTATCAGAATCACAGGGGAATCTCACTTGTCAAAGGCCACGCCTTCTCATGAAAAATATCAAGATCTGATGTGTGTGTTCAGTGCAGTTTATCTCTAAAACATGAATGTCACAACCACATGACATCCACTCAATATTGATTTCAAACCAAGAAGATGAAAATAGTCTAAAAAAGAACCCTTAAACTAAACATTTTCCCCTTAAAATAATATCATTGGTGTAAGATTTTAAAGGGGTCATGAACTGGCTTTTTAAAAAATTTTATACTGTTGTCTGAGGTCAACTTATGACGTTTGCGTGTTTTTTACATTCAAAAACATCATAATGAATAAGTAATAGGCTATTTTCTGCCTTGGTTTTGAGGCTCTCTGAAGAAACGGTCGGTTGTGATGGCCGTGCCGCACTGAAGACTTGGAAATAAACGACCATGGCTAGGATTGGATAAGATTTGCATATTTAATGAGCTTCAGCTCCTCTCAGTACATGTGGGAATTGTTTTGAAAGCGTGTGGGGAAACGCTCACAGGACTCGCAAAATATCTTTATCAAACAACAACAAAGATTCATCTCTCATCCATCTCTCAAAGCCCGTTGGGCTTTTAAAAAAGTCAAGTCCGAGCCCTGGCCCATAACGTTACAAGTCCGAGTATGATCACGAATTAAGCAATAACACTTCAAATAGAGGATTCTCCAGCCTGTGACCGCGTGCTAAGGTATGTAATCAATAGATATCAAACGATCTATAACAATGCAATACTAACACATGTTTTACTACATAAGTGTGTGTTGCACCATTCCTGTCGGATCCAATATAGAAGGCACAGCATTGTGTTTTAATCTCAATATGTCTGCAAATCCAGTCTCGGCCTGTATCTTGTTTACAATCGATTCCGCGGTGAAATGAAGCGAACAAACGCAATGTCTTACCCACCTGAGCTGGAACCGGCAAGTCTATTGCTCTGTAGCGTGACCCGTTTAGCTCCACGAGTCGGTGGGCGGGCTTGAGCCGGCGCTTCTGCATCCTATTACGTCAGTGGTCGACATATTCTGAGATCGATCATTTTCTGGACCTGGTGTCAATAAAAGCTTTTTTTTGACTAACAAGGACGTTTTCAGCTCTGAAACTTACAAGATATTCTTATATCACAATTAACTTTTATATATCAAAGGCTCAAGGGAAAGTTGATTTAAAAAAAAAGATTATGTATTAATTATGTAGTTATGTTTTATGTTAACCTTGACTAAAATTATAAATAGACCCTTTAAAGGGGTCCTATAATGCCCATTTTTACAAGATGTAAAATAAGTCTCTGATGTCCCCAGAGTGGGAAGTTTTAGCTCAAAATACTCCACAGATCATTTTTTATAGCATGTTAAAGGATTAGTTCACTTAAAAATTTTATTTCAACATTTCCTGATATTTTACTCACCCCCATCTCATCCAAGATGTTAATGTATTTCTTTCTTCAGTCGAAAAGAAATTAAGTTTTTGAGGAAAACATTCCAGGATTTTTCACCACATCATAGCTTCAATGGTTTTGAAAATGTTTTTTGTTTTTTTTCCATTTTGTATTTTGGTTTTCAATTTAGTTAGGTCATTTAAATTGGGCATAAATAGTGATTTCAAGTATAACTTTTTTTAGTTTTCATAGTACATTGTAATCATAAATTGTCCCATCTCTATAACAGACACTCCACATTACCAAAAGCCATACTTAAAATAATACCATCAAGGTTTTAAAAGTCCAAAGTTTTATTTGTCAAATTCAGAAACTGCAATACTTGCAGACAATGGAATGTGCTATAAATGTGCCACTGCAGCTACATTCACCAGTAAATTGTAACTACCATCACTCATCTCCAGCATCTCCAGGGCATTTATGATTCAGCAGCAGCATGAACTGGATCAACTCAGATCTTGTGTCAGAGGACCCACACTGGAGAAAAACTTGTCATTGGACTTACTAAAGTTTGTGCGGTTCAGTTTGAGGCCATTTGACTCAACTAAATAAGAATGTAATTTCATTTTTATTGTCTTAACAATGTTTCACAGAGAAGGCGCCACCATAATTTACTGCACACTGGTTTATTGTTTCTGCTCGTATTGTAGTGCAGATTTATAGGATTTGGTTGTATAATTTTGGTTGGGTTTTTTTTGTTACCTGTGTGCCGGTATTCTTCGGTCTCCGGCGAGTAGGACAACATCACAGAGTTTCCTGGTCCTCAGGTAGGCTTCCATGCGTCTGAAGGTGTGTTCAGCGTGACTGTGTGCCTGGAAATGTTCTTCTGACACACACGGCTCCATCGACGCACATGAGGACAAAGTCGCACTGCTGTTAGACGTCCTGAAAACACACATGCAGTGTGTTAGAAAATTCACATTGCAAATCACAGTCAATCAGAATCAGACTTAATGAAATAAAGAGTATGTGATTATTATAGTATTTGTTTATTCTTTTTTATAGTATTATTAATAAAAAAATTATCATATATTGTAAAGAAGGAATTCACTGAATTAAACATCTTGCTGACTGATTAATTCATAAAAGTACATAAAAGTATTTAAAATAATAACATTAATATATTAAAATGACACTTCACAGACAGCATTGCAGTACAGATTTGAGATATCTTATTTCGTCTTAGCAATTGAATGGTTTAATAGCACTTGAACAAATGATAGTGTGATAATGTATCGTAGTAACACGGCCAAAGGATGAAAGAAAAAAAAACGGATGCTACATTAACTAATATATATATATATATATATAAACGGAACAGTTCCAATAGGTGCTCGGGCCCTAAAAAAATTACAAGAAAAAGACAAAAGCGAAATTACTAAACAATAAACAAAAATTAACATGAAGGCAAAAAATATTCAAACAAAAGCTACTTATCAAT
Source organism: Gobio gobio (assembly GCF_949357685.1). Lineage (NCBI taxonomy): Eukaryota > Metazoa > Chordata > Actinopteri > Cypriniformes > Gobionidae > Gobio > Gobio gobio. The sequence goes on from NC_137099.1 coordinate 21,857,373, forward strand.
AAAAGTATAATAAAACTAAAATAAAGCTGAAATAAGACTGATTCGAAATTAACCTGCTTAAAAAAAAAACTATTTAAACTGAAAATCTAAAATATTTATTGGTAATTGTTATAATTATTCATTTTTATTGTATAATTTTACAGCAGAAATATTATAATAATACAATATTATAATAATACATTTTAAATATTGTGTTGGACAATAGGGGGCCTTTGAGTTAAAAAGAGAACCACCACAAAAATATTTGGGGACCCCCAAGTACCAGCCTCCCTGCCAATCCAACCTCAATTTGAACACTAACATACGCTTAATTGGCATACAATATCAAAGAACAACACAACAGTAACAAATTCCATTTTACAACAAAAACATCTAAGTCATTTTAAATGGAGGCATAAGCTTTCCTTGAAAAATTAGTGCTACACACGCTTAAAATTACACACACATGCACACGATCAATGGATGGATAAATATGGAGGGCTTTAGAGAGCTGTTAGTAATTAGCTTTGATGATGAAGCTGGCCATGAAATACACAAAGCAATTTAGCCGGTTCCCAAACGGCTGTCGTCTCTACTGCCTCTCTTTATCACTCGCTTCCTGTCATTCTTGTCTCTCTCTCTCTCTCCCCATCTCTGCAGATTGCCTTGCAATACCCATTTCCCATGTTCACACTTATTTTCTCTCCTAATGGTGCTCTTGTGAACACATCTCTATAGTAGAATCTCTGTCCACATTTAAGGCCACTGAGCTTCAGACTCATCCAGGATCCTTGATAATTAATAGTTCTTGCTGTAGTTAATCACAATAGCCAGCAAGTGAGCCTGCGGAGAAGACGATAGTAAACTCTGCTCGTTCTTTTCAATGAATCACAAGTTAACAGGCTAGCATGCTCAAGCACTGAAATGCAAGTCATTTTCGGTCATATCCATTACTGAGAACCAGAAATTCAGGTTTGTGAGACTGTTATATCAGCTAAATCATTCTAATTCCCACAGTGTGTTTATATTACAAGTGAAATGAAGTTCAAGATACAAATCCAAAACAGACAAATATCGGTCCAGGGAAGAGCAGTGTGTCGCAGTGATGATCTCTGGGGTTTCAATGTGCACAACAAGCAGGGGATACAGGGCTCCAGAGTGCGACTAAATGGTCGCATTTTGCGACTAAAATTTGAGAGTGTGCGACTGAATTTTACATCCAGTCGCACATGTGCGACCAGTAAATTTGCCTGCTGTCATACTGGAGAAATTAAGAAAATACACTTACTAATTATAATTGATAGACGTTATGTCTGGCAAATTCTATCTTTGCCAGCCGTTTCTATATGAGATAATATTAAACCATTTGTCCGTGATGCATTTTTGCTCTTCGCAATCCAGAAGAGAGAGAAAGCGAGCGAGGAGCTACAGCGAACACACCACAGTCAGCTTAATGAGTGACGATGGCCAAGAGAACTACACTAAAGTTTAGTCTGCTTACTTTAGGGATGTGCTGTGATATTAATCTAATTTTATTTTCGATTTTGGCTTCCAAGAATTATAAAAAGATGATATATTCCTATAGCCGTGTTCGTCGAGCTCATCCTTCCCTTCACAGCCTTGCGCTGTCATTTCTCCTTAAACCTAAACTAAACGTCAGATTCAGTGATTGTTGTAAACTGCAGTCTCTACTGTTGCTAAACTGCGGGATGTGTTTGATAATAAAGAGCTATTAAATGCACAATAATCCGCGCAAGAGACGCTGTTTCCAACTTCAAGGCGGCTTATGTGTGTGTGCTGCGAAATGGACCGACTGGCACTTAATATTTTAGGCGTTGTGTGCGCGTCTAAACCATCAAATAAACAACAAATAGCCGGTGTCAAAATGACCGGATTGGAGAGTAGTTATTTTAACAGTTTATATCTTAAATGGGCGTAAATAGTTTGGAGAAATAGGAGAATATGATATTATTAGTTCTACATTCGATCGGTTTTAAAGGGGCAGCGTCTAATAAACCTGCTGACGATTGAGCCATTCATTCCAATCGAACAAAAGGCAAATAGAAAATATTCACATCTCTTGAATTAATAACTTTAGATTTTATAAGCATTAATCTATCAATTTATACAGTGAAAACTATGCAGTGTTATTTTACATTTCATTACTTTATTAGATTCTTTGTAGGTTTGTTCTTTACTGTAATAATGTTAGCAGACCTTCCGAATGCCTGCACACTGGTCCATTTACAAATAGATGCGGTTTGCGGTTTCTTTTGCTATAGATATTTTACTTTTCAGATTATAAAGCCATGTTAATTATGTTTTTAATGTTTCGTTTTTTTTTAAATACAAAAAATGTATAAAGTATAATAAAAAGAACCGTTAAGAATACTGTTAAAGTACCGGGTCGATAAGCAGTATGGGTAAGAGTAGTAATACCATTAAAACCTTAACGATACCGACTCCTATTAGTAATACAGTGGACATTAGTAGATTTGGTTAGCATGTTGATTTACGGTGTGCGCCCCTAAAATTTCTGGTTGTGCCCCTAAAATTTTCAATTGGGGGCCACTGTGCTCCTAGTGAAAAAAGTTAGTCTGGAGCCCTGGGATAACAGCAGTCAGACTACAACCTTTTATGGGACAAGAGCTCTCAGCCTCACGGATCATGATCAAATGGAAAATCTATTTAATTCAAGCAGAAAGTTCAAAACAGAGCCCATTCACACACACACACACAGCTTTCAATCACTTCAATTAAAAAGAAGACAGATGGTGAGTTGATGAGAGAGAGTACGAGTATATTTGAGCTCTCAGCTTCAAATCTCTTAAACGCAATTAAAGACTTGTAGTCAGACGAGAGTTGAAACCAGTCTATCAAGTACCTTAGGGAAAGAATGAGCAAGATGAGGAAGAAAAATTCATGGAGAAGAGTTTTCATGAAGATTTGATATTTGCTTTACCCGTGCTGGCAAAATGAGTCGAAATGCGCACAGGCTAATTTCAAGCTACAGGCAAAACTGTAGTTTTTGGGTCAATTTTGGGTCCAATTAAGGTTTTCACAAAAATGTGTTCAATAAGTCATCGTCTAGTGATCCCAATGCACCAAATAGCAATTAAACATCTAAACGTATCTTAATTTGTATGTTTTCTGAGAGGAATACATTTCCTTTGTCCATGAAAACTGAAATTTTTCTATCGCTTCTCGAAGACTGGCACTTACCCCTCAGCACAAAATTGGTATTGTTGTAAAGTCCAGCATTCCAACTTTGTGAATATTCATAGCGAATACTCAATGGCATGAATCTAAACCAATGAAATGTGATAATCAAACTCATGATTGATTGACACATCCCAAGTGTGCGCACAAAGACGCGCCAGAAAGCGTGTGATCCCGATATGAACACAGAATTACAGTTTTTCAAAATATTTGTCTTAGTGAGTACTTTTCATGCATAAGTTATGTCTTAAATTAATGTTTGGTTAAAGGGGTCATGAATTGAGAAATCAACTTTCCCTTGAGCTTTTGATATATAAAAGATCATCGTAATATAAGAATATCCTGTAAGTTTCAGAGCTGAAAACTTCCTTGCTAGTCAAATAAAAGCTTTTATTGACAGCTGGCTCAGCTCAGGATTTTCAGACAGGATGAGATTAAAAAATGATGCTGTGGCTTCTGGATCTGACAGGAATGATACAACACAATTATGTGAGTAAAAAATGTTTTTTTTATATGTGATATAGTATTGCATTGTTACGTTTGATATCGACTGATTATGTACGGTCACAGGCTGGAGTATCCTTTGTATTTGAGGTGTTGTTGGTTCATTGTGCTGTGATTCGTGATCAGACTCTGACACATATGGGCCAGGGCTCGCTATCTTAAATAGTGAAATAACATTGATGTGCGTTGTTCACTCTCTTGACTGGTAATTTGAAGGAAGTTTTTTCATTTGAGGTGAAGTTTTGCTGATGCGCGTACTGGCTTGTGGGTGCGTGCGCACAGGTCTGTGTGTGTTACATGCACGGACCGGTTCGCGGTTATATCCACCGATCGGGCTGGCAAAGTAATAACATTCCAATTAATTGCGTGTGGATGAGAGATAAATCATTGTGTTTGTTTGATAAAGACATTTTGCAAACCATATGGGCGAATCATTCCGGTTGCCGTTTCTCCACATTGGAAGTTTTCAAAACAATTCCTCACGTGTAAGAGAGCCAAAGCTCATTATAATATGCAAAACTGTTATCCAATCATAGCAGTGGGTGTTTACTTCCAAGTCATCAATGCGGCACTCCTCATAAAAACTGAGCGTTTCAAGGTCTAGGCTCAAAACCAGGGTAGAAAATAGCCTATTACTTATTCATTATGATGTTTTTGAATGTAAAAACCACGAAAATGTCATAAGTTGACCTCAGACAACTATTTTTTTTTTTTTTTAAAGCCAGTTCATGACCCCTTTAACTGTTGGGGGGAAATATCTGTTGTGTTGAAAGTTGAATATATATTTATTTTCTAAAGATATGGGTTTTGACTTGGTGTGTACCAAATCTGGTGTTATTACCAGGGATTTTAAGGTATGGTTGCTAATTATTTTGTTTTGGAACCTTCAGAAAACTTTAACTCAATTTTTTGACTTTTTTTTTTTCAATCTATTGACTTCAAACAGGTGTGTAGCTAAATTTTTTTGTCGGATTCCTAGTCATTTTTGAAAATTTGCTCATTACGACTCATTTTGCCAGCATGGGTCACATATACCCCTTTTCCACCAAGGCAGTGCTAGAGCTAGATCGGAGCCAGAGCCTAGTTTCAAATCGGTTCTTTGTGTTTCCACACCCAAAACCCCAGCTCCGAGCCAGGAAAAGTGGTTCTTAAGTAGCACCAAAACATTGCTGGGCTAGAACAGGGCTAGACGTAAGAACCGATTACGTCAGGCGCTGGGGGCGGGGTCAACAAGATGAACACAAATTTGAGATCCGCCATTGTTGAAATGGCAGCTAATGGAGCTAACAGCTGCTGCTCGTTTGTAATCTCCGTCCATGGGCGTCGGAACCATTGTATGTGGGTGGGACAAGACCCACCCACTTTTTACGATCATATTGGACCCACTCACTTTTATCATCTCTAACATTTAGCACATGTCTGTTTACCTACCCCTAATCGATACACACTTATTATTAAACACATAATAGACGCTTTATTTCCACTTTTCTAATATTTTCTTAATTTGTATTGAAAATAAATGCCTTTCCGATTTGATATGTGATGGGAAAACGGAGAAGATTGATTTTGGCGAAAGCGGGACTCGAACCGCGGGTCGATTTGTGTCAAAACTAGATGCCGTGCGTCTTACCCGTACACTACTGTCGCTTCAAATGGTATGGCGGTTTACGTAAATTTGTCTTTCCCACCTATACGTTTACCAAGTAAAGCGGTATATTTGTACTTAATGTAATTGGCATCTACTCCAGTAAAAAATTTCTGAGGACCCACCCACATTTTTTTTGCTTCCGACGCCCATGTCTCCGTCTATACAAATTACGGCGAACTGCATGAAAGCGTTGGATTCGCTGTGTTTTCGTTGTGTTTTGATGCCGGTGTAGGATCGTAAAGCCATGTGAATCAATAGTAACGCAACGTTTGCATTGTTGATGGAAGGCTTGTTCGCAGCGGTGCTGTGCAGACCGATCGGCGTATGATAATGAGTCCAGCGAGAGCACCGGACTCCTTATGCTTTTGATTCACTCATGCGTTGTTGTTTTTTTATATCATACGTGGATCAGTCTGCGCAGCGCCGATGCATCTCGAACAAGCCTGGTGTGTTTGTGTTTCCCGCTGCCCAGGGTTACCAGGTTTTCACAACAAAACCCACCCAATTGTACTCAAAAATACTCAAATACTCAAAACAAGCCCAATCGCGTTTCACGGGGGCTTCCCCGGTAAAAATCACATTTGGGGGTAAAATATGTGTTTTTTTGGCATGGTTGCCTACTTAAATTCACATTCCCGGGGCTAAATATCACATAATTGGGGTCGCCTCAACCCGTGGACATGAAAAACAGCCCGCGGCAACAGTGCTGAAGTAGCCCAACTTGGCAACACTGCCGCTGCCTCGCTAGCGTTGCTGAGAAAGATGAGACATATACAGTGACGTAAGACATGGCTCTGTTGTGGCTCTCAGCAGGTGGAAAAGCAAACCGGTTCTTAGAAGGCTCCTCAGTCGAACCAACTATGAACTGGGACTAGCTCTGGCTCTGAACTAGCTCTAGCATTGCCTTGGTGGAAAAGGGGTAATATAGGGCTAGTGATCAAGTTGGACTGAAAATGTCAAGACCAAGACCAAAAGAGGGTCAAGTCAAGACAAGTCACAATGTGTAAATATGCTTTCCTTTGAAGCGAATGAAGTCAGGTTTTGCGCCAGTGTCATGCACAGTATGCTCTGGTCCAGAGACACACTAGTACCGAACAGATTATGTGCAAGACGGCACAAACCACAAAAGAAGTTTTAGTTCTCAAGAATTAGTGTGGATGAGTCATGTTAAACAAGCAGTTTGAAAAAATGAAAAATGAATAAAACAGAAAAACAAACAAAAAGGTAAATCTAGTGTTCAAAACAAGACAAAAATCATGAAAACAGGGCCTTAGACTAATTTTCGAAACCGGTCTCAAGTACTACACCACTGGACAAGAGCAGTAAGAGCATTCTTTAAAACCCCTCGTTTTGAGTTTCACACAAGAAAGTAAGCCATGTGGGTTTGGATTTTTATTTTTGGGCTAACTATTCCTTTAAGATAGGAATTTTGAAAGTAAGAGAAGCAGACAGGAAGAAGAGTGCAGATGCCAAGACGAACTGCAGAGATTCTCTCTTAAGCGCTTTAGTAAGTTATGGGTAGCAGGTTTTCACCCTCTGGCTCTTCTCAATGCCAAAATTATTTAGTCTCAAATGAAAACAGAGACTAGAGGCAACATAAAACACACACACTGCTATCTCAAACACAGCAAACACACAGGCAAACTAGCAATCCTCCAAACACAACCTACCTAAGTAAACATCACACACACCCCTGCATGAGCGCAAACACACAGGAGAGAGGCAGCAAGTTATCTCAAAAAGCCAGATAAACGCCTGCCAGTTCCTAAACATCCTCAGTGGACACTCGTCCATTCATATTTGCACTTTTCTTACTCCCTCAGTTTCCTTTTCACAGAACATCCTCCTTATTTCCTGTCTTCCTCCTCTGTTCTTTCTGCAAACATTAGGTGTAACAGTAACTGAAAGTAGTGACACTACTAGCCACATTCTACAGCATGACAGTATCCACAGCAATGATTTATCAGTAGTAAGCTTCTGTTGTGTGAAAACGCAACACTGCTGTTTTTAATATCACATTGGTTGCACAAGCAGCACTGTCAAGCAAACTAAAGCAATAATAATATGGATAGGGTTGGGTATGTTTGGGTTTTTTTACGATACCGGTGCCAAATTGATACTTTTAAAACGGTAACGTGCCTAAACCGATACTTTAAAAAAAATTTTTTTTTGAAGAACCACAAAACAATGCTGGATGACATTTAAAGAATAGCTTTTTATTGAAAAAAATATATATATTAAAACATATCTTTAAATGGAACAATTTATTAAAGTATTAAATATATCAATTTAAATGAATACAAAACACAACAAATTAACAAATTCACAATAAAACCTAAGCCACCTCAACCAACTACAATAGGCCTAATTTAACACTAAATAGTACTAACAACAGCAAAGTAGTCAGTATTGCTACAAGTATATGCTACAAACCAGCTTCAGCAATTATTTTGCAGAAATATGACCATATTACCTTCTCTGGCAAAATATTTTAGAGCGCATCACCTTATTATATCCATGTATAATGTATTCTCACGTGACACACCACAGCCACAATAGTGCTGTATATATAGTTTTTTCTATTTTATTCAATATATTCACAAACTTGTTAACTATGTCATGAACTATCTGATATTCCGATTTTCAAATATATGTAAGAGAATGTGTTTTGTAATTTAAAACCCTTTATAATGATCATGTTAGTTGATCTGTAATGCGCAAAGGGTGTGGCAATTCAGAGAATCGGATTCATCCACGTCTTACTTAAAATACATGAAAGTAAGTGACTGTTTGATGGAGAGTGACTGTCACTATTGGAGACACCGTCTTTCATTCTTTCCTTCCTGTGAACTTCATTGTCTACCTTTCAGAAATCCCTCCCTCTCACCCTCTGGTTCTTTTACCTAATCACTCCATTTCTTCAGTCTATGCTATTGTTAGTTTCCATTCGCCTACAAGCATAAGGTTTTTTCTAAACCTCACGCTGTCAAAAGATCTGACATTCAGTCCTTCAAAATGAAAAGTTAAAATATGCATATTCATGTCTGATCACTTCAGTTAAAGAGAAGTGAATGGTTTCCAGGCTATAATGAGCACCTACTGTCATTTCAGAATGGATTTGAGCTGGGATTACGACACCACTTGGAGATCTGGATCGGATTTAAGCCTCTGTAGGCCAATTCAGAAGGGAATATATCAGATGGAGAGAGAAAAAGAGTGATTTTACATTTTAGAAAAGTCTGGTGAACATTAATTATGTAAACGCATATCAAACAGCATCTTACAAGACTCTTATTCTACAAATAGATACACCACACATTCATATATTGACAACTTCATACAGATGAGGAGCCAAAATAGGAGGAAATGGAACTGAAAGGGGAAAATTGTGTCATGTGGGAAATTAAATACAAGACATCCAAAACGTCAATTCACTTCCAAACCAGCAAACTCAATTATGACACATACAAGAAACAAGTTTTAACCTGCCTGAATGAGCAAATATAAAAATAACCTTTATAAACCCTTCTGGGGACATTCTGCTCTTGTTCTAGCTCTCTAGACAAAAAAACTTTCCAAAGACAACACTGTTTTCAGGGTTCGAATTGAGGGAGGAATAAGGGGTCCAGGACTTAAATTTTTCATCAGCGAACTGCAAATTCAATCTAGACACGCCCAAGTGTGAAGCGTTTTGTGTTCTGAAACTCTTAAAGGGTTAGGAACGACATGAGGGTGAGTAAATGATGACAGAATGGCCTAATATATTAGGTAATAACGTTTTTTTATACTTGATAACCTGCAAAAAAAAATTTTTTACATCATTTGATCACTGAAAGTGTTCTCCTGCCCAGGCCTTACTCATCCCTAATACGTAGCCTACACTATAAATTGAAGACCAAAATAAAACCTTTCTTTCTCTAATCCCAGACATAAAATAGAGAATTTAACTACAAAATAAAGGATTCCTCCCACACTCTCCATTGCTCTATAGTTGTTTGAGTGTCCACATAAATGGAAGTGTGAGCCAGAGGCAGAGAGAGAGGGAGAGCCCTGGTTTGAATGCTCGACAGATATCAGATGCTTTGCCCCATTATCTCAAGATCGTAATTGCAGTTTTCAGTCAGCTAGACGGTTTTCTTCATCTTCCTTTCTCTCTTTCCCTATATCACTCTCTCACTTTCTTGTAAGTCATAAACAGCCCAAGGGCCTGGAGTCATACTTGAATTCCCAAATAGTCACAACCTATTTGTGCTTCTACTATAACAAACCTTGTGTTTGAAATAACAAAGATGTGGCAGTCAAAGGCACATGCAAATGTCGATTGTGAACATTATGATGAGAGCCATTTCAAGTACATTTAGAGGACGAAAAAAAAAAAATCACTGACTATGTTTACATGTGCACATGCGATAATGTGATATTTCCAATAATCAGAATAAGGACTAGGCAAACCTCTTCACTCCTGTTTACAATCAATTCATTATTCTGATAATTCACCAAGAATTGTGGTTATTTTTACTCCCATTATTCACATAACCCACAGCACAAGTGATGAACTCACATATAGGTGTCTTACTGGCCATTGTTATAATGTATTTACGTTCAATTCAAAACGCATTTCTATGGCCGTATTGGACTTTTTTCAGTGACCCACCTAAACATCTTCATTTCAATGTTTTTGACCATCGGTACACTGCAATCATGTCACACAACATTGTCAATATGAGCTCCGTTTCTTCAGCATGTTTACGAACCTGTGCATGACAACATTATCCATTGGTCAGAGTGGAATAGATGCAATTTAAGTGTTAAGATGCCGGTTTTGAATATGTAAAATATTTGGCATACGATTATGGTTATCCTGCTGCAGGGCTTGACATTAACTTTTTAGCTCACCAGCCACTTTTGCAAGTGGTTTTTCAAAAGTTACTAGCCACTCAGCATTTTCACTGGCATCGATTTTGACATTGATACCATGGGGAAAAACTGCTATATAGATATTTTTTATATTATCTCATAATTGCAGCAGGTAAATTAGGCTGCTGTCACTTTAAGACCTGAAGCACGGATCCAATATACTGTTACACATCGTCCCCTTGGAATTATAAGGTTCTATCTGACGTTTTTGTCAAAATTGAGTTATTCACATATTCTTATTCTGTGACAACTTATTTACATTATGTGATGTTTTTTTTTTTAAAGTTGTGTACATTTTGGGAATTTTTATTGAAAAACAAAAAGGTTCTATCTACAAAGTCGAACTCTGACTTGGCTCTATAAGGTTCTATCTGCGTGAGCCAATCAGCACTTCGAATGCACAGAAGAGGACCAATCAGGATCAACTTTATAGGTTGTGTCACCGGCTTTTTCCTTGACAGGAAAGATCGCAGACACACAATATCTGTGAGGATTATGGCACACAATGCAAAGTTTTTAAGAAACCTCAAGATCGACAATTTTATTGACGATCTTGTCAAGGACAGCAGCCCGAATTCCAGGCATCACATATAGTCAGTGAATCATTTTTCAATGATTATTAAACTTTATGAATTAATTTGCTGAAGCATGTCTGTTTTCTTGCAGTTTTTAAAGTCTTAAAATGTCTTAATTTTTACAATATTAAGCCTTAAAGGTCAAATAGTAAAAATTTTAATTGATGGGGTCTTAATTACAACAATAAACGTTAGCATGTTATTTCAGCCATACTGATATCTAGAGAGAAAGACATTTTACCTGGCCCATTTTAGGTGGAATAAAATCCTGCTCAGATGTATTACAGTAGCTGCTTTCTGTCTAAACAAAAGAAAGATGAACAATTTCTGCAATAATGTGTTTAATTACCCACCAAATTGGTACCAAAAATTTACATCTGCACTGGACAAAATATTTAGACCTGCCTAGCTTAATTTGAAATGTCCTAAATACATGGAAGTGCTAAAAATATGAAATAAATGTCATAAGAAAGGATACAATTTTACATTCCAACACATGTTGAGACATTGTTACAACATTATTTTTTATATTTAATGTTCAAATAATGGTTTGGCAGATATAACCTTATAATTCTAAGCGAAAAGTGTTTTTTTAGAATTAGAAGGTTCTATCTGCATTTGACCCATTCCAAAAATCCCCATTTACAATTTTGAGAGGATTTTGATATTGTATATTTAGAATACATTTAGGGTCCCTGTTATTTTCATGTTTGAAAGAAACTTGTTCCCCATATACATTTTCCTATATGTAATGCAAAAACTTTGAAGCTCAATATCTCAAAACTGCTCAGAACGCAGATAGAACCTTATAATTCCAAGGGGACGACATGTGTTTTCTTCCTCAACATAACAAACATAACTGACTGTGTTTACATAAATACTTGCCAAGACCGGCATACATTATCTTGTATGTATTTGACTGTTTGAGCGCAATTATAAGTGAAAAGGGGCTTTATGTGCGCACACTTTCGGTGGGAGCACACAATCTGCGAGAATAAGTAAAATTGTGCACGATGCAAGCAATCCGACACCAAAATTGAAGCCCTGTAACACCAACAATATTCATCCAGAGCACATGAAATGAGTGAGTGAAGGGAGGCGGGTTTGAATGTCAGCTCGCTGTCGGAGAGATGAGAGAGCGAGAAACCGCAGCTGGTGTATCTACTCAGCGAAAAATGAGTATTGGATGTAGGGGTGGGCGATCTGTCAATTTTATATTTTGGAAACGTACATGATCTACTTTTAAAGCGAATCATAGAGATCACTTCTTTTATGTCCTCATAATAGCAGAACTATTATTTTGACGGCACTGAGAACAACTGAGAATGGCAGCCCCTGAGCACACAGAGCTCCTGTTCTCCATCTTCATTAGTTTATGGTTTCTATTTAACAGTTTTGTCTAATATGTTACTGGATAGAACTGTTAAACAAAGAAAGCAAACTGTATACGAAAAAGTATTATAGCGTTTGCTTTTATATTATTAGTAACAGAAAGGCAAACTCTATTAATAAGGTCTCATTTGCCGTCAGCATTAAGCAAATGCGCATTTATACAATTTAAACAAATCTTTGAATATCTAATAAACATTTAATTTCACAAACCTTGCCTAGTCAAATCTAGCTGTCATATATTCTGAAGTGTACATTTGGAGCCTGCATGAATGTGTTACGGTCAGTCCGTGTGAATTTGTTCAGCTTCACTTTAAACCAGGGGTGTCAAACTTATATTAGGTTGAGGGCCGGATAGAGAAAGAGCGACATGCATCATAATCTGAAAACCACGCCCACCGGCAAACAATCCAACCATCTCCATTGACTTTGTATTGCGTGAATCAGCCTCCTTGTCATTCTTTACTAATAACAAAAAAAACAGAACAATGTCTAAAAGCTGATATGTGACTAGGTGTACAGCAAACAAACTAAAAAACCCATAACCAAAAACATTCGTTTTTATAAGCTGTTGACCCAAAAAAACAAGCTTTTAAGGACAAAAAAGTGGATAAAGGCAATTAACACTGAAAACTATGCCCACTGGAGGGGAACGTAATTAGCGACAGGAAATATAATACAACCCCAAATAAGAAAAAGTTGGGACAGTATGGAAAACGCAAATAAAAAAAAAAAGAAGTGATTTCTAAATTTACTTTGACTTGTATTTCATTGCAGACAATATGAACACAAAATATTTCATGTTTTGTCTGGTCAACTTCATGTCATTTGTAAATATGCATCCTTTCCTGTCATTCAGACCTGCAACACATTTCAAAAAAAGTTGGGACAGGAGCAATTTAGGGCTAGTAATGAGGTAAAATGGTTAAATAATGATGTGATTTGAAACAGGTGATGTCAACAGGTGATTGTAATTATGATTTGGTACAAAATCAAGAAAGGTCTAATCCTTTAGGAGCAAAGATGGACTGAGGATCGCCAGTTTGCCAACAAATACGTGAGAAAATTATTGAAATGTTTAAAAACAATGTTCCTCAAAGAAAGATAAGAAGAGATTTGGATATTTCACATTCAACAGTGCATAACAAAATTAAAAGATTCAAGGAATCTGGAGGAATTTCAGTGCGTAAAGGACTGCAAGCCTAAGCTGAACAACCGTGATCTCCGATCCCTCAGGCGGCACTGCATCAAGAATCGTCATTCATCTATAAGCAATATCACCATATGGGCTCAGGACTACTTTGGCAAACCTTTGTCAAGTACCACAATACGTAGTTACATCCACAAATGCCAGTTAAAACTGTACTGTGCCAAAAGGAAGCCCTATGTTAACAGTGTCCAGAAGCGCCGTCGACTTCTCTGGGCTCGGAGGCATCTGGGATGGACCATCACATAGTGGAAACATGTACTGTGGTCAGATGAATCAGTTTTTGAGGTATTTTTTGGGAGGAATGGACGCCGTGTGCTCCGGACCAAAGAAGAAAAGGATCATCCAGACTGTTACCAGCAACAAGTCCAAAAGCCAGGGTCTGTCATGGTATGGGGTTGTGTCAGTGCCCTTGGCAAAGGTAACTTGCACTTCTGTGAAGGCACCATTAATGCTGAAAAGTACATAGAGATTTTGGAGCATAATATGCTGCCTTCAAGAAGACATCTTTTCCATGCATATTTCAACAAGACAATGCAAAACCACATTCTGCACACATTACAAAGTCCTGGCTGCGGAGGAAGAGGGTACGGGTACTTGACTGGCCTGCCTGCAGTCCCGACCTGTCTCCAATAGAGATTGTGTGGCGCATTTTGAAGCACAAAATGCGACAACGAAGACCCCGTACTGTTGCTCACCTTAAGACTTGTTTGCAGGAAGAATGGGACAAAATTACACCTGAAACACTTCATCACTTGGTGTCTTCAGTCCCTAAACGTCTTTTAAGTGTTGTGAAAAGGAATGGCAACATTACAAAGTGGTAAATGCTTTACTGTCCCAACTTTTTTTTAAATGTGTTGCAGGTCTGAATGACAGAAAAGGATGCATATTTACGAATGACATGAAGTTGACCAGACAAAACATGAAATATTTTGTGTTCATATTGTCTGCAATGAAATACAAGTCAAAGTAAATTTAGAAATCACTTCTTTTTTTTTTTTTGCGTTTTCCATACTGTCCAAACTTTTTCTGATTTGGGGTCCAAAACTGACATTTGGATATTTGACTGCACACGTAGGCATACTGAGTGTCAGGATCCCAAAATGTACCCATTCTTCCTGCTGATGTTTCACGTCTTATTGCCTGTATCCGCTTTTGTCTCCTTAAACGCTCGTTTTTTGGGTCGACAGCTTATAAAAACGTAGTTCTGTGTTTGTTTGGCTTGTTTGCTGTACACCCTGTCACATATCAGCTTTTAGACATTGTTCTATTTTTTTGTTTTCAGTCAGAGATGACAAGGAGGCCGCTTCACGCAATACAAAGTCAATGGAGAGCGTTCGATTGTTTCCCCCCTGGTGTGGGCGTGGCCTAAATGCGCTCTGTCTCTATGGGAAGAAATGTAACCATGTGCGGGCCGAATTATTTTTAAACCTTATTGTGCTGACAGTTACATTAATTAACCACACAAACTACAGATTCATTTGCAAGGAAACTAGAGAAAAAAAACTGCTCTTTCACGGCCCGCTGGTTTGCTGGTCCCCCAGCATGGGAATCGAAGTGCTGGTAGACCAGCTACACCCGCTCAATTTTGATTGAGAACAGCATGACTATGCTGGTCCACCAGCTAGACCAGTACCAGCACTACACTAACTTTAACCATGATAAGCTAGCATGGACCAACAGGGAATTCATGCTGGTTAATGCTAGATTTTTCAGCAAGGAGCTTAAATCACATCAATTTGATCAAAGTATTATTTTTACATGAGGTAATCAATTGCAATATTGCCTAAATCTTATTATAATTGCATTACGATGGAGCATGTAATTGTGTACTGAATGCGTCTGTTACTAGAGGTAAATATCAAGGTGGTGAGACAGTTCTCACAGTTTTCAGATTCAGTCTCTTATTACGTGTGTGTGTGTGTGTGTGTGTGTGTGTGTGTGTGTGTGTGTGTGTGTGTGTGTGTGTGTGTGTGTGTGTGTGTGTGTGTGTGTGTGTGTGTGTGTGTGTGTGTGTGTGTGTGTGTGTGTGTGTGTGTGTGTGTGTGTGTGTGTGTGTGTGTGTGTGTGTGTGTGTGTTTGTGCGGTTATCTCTTCCTGGTAAGAACTGTAAGGAGCAGCAGCAATAGGTTATATCTACCGTCTCCAAGGTGATGAGTGACTAAGTGCCTTTCAGAGCTACACCACAGTGACAGACCCACATCCTTTGCTCTCTCATATAAAAAACACTAGTAAACATACCCACTCACATAGGCTAGCACCAGAGAAGTCCACAGTACAATCAAACAAGGAACACAGCTGCTGGCACATATTTATAGGTCATTACTAAGAGACGAACACAGAATGAATCGTCAAACCCAAGAATTGGTATCAGATTGGGAAGACAGACACATAAAGCATGTAAAGGAACATTCTGCAATCCCATAAAGCATTGTAACACCTAACATACTGTAGAACTAGACTGTTTTCATATTTTTGAACTCTCGCATAATAGATTCACAACTGTTCTTCACACTAACGATCTGTGAAGGAATATTAAGCACACTTTATGTAAACATCCCTTCCTTCCCTAAGTGTTTAGTGGACGTTACATCATCGCTCTACTACATGCAAGTGAGCTAAAGCATCAAAGGTGAGATAACAGCTTTTCACGTCACAAAAGGAGAATAAATTGAAAATCCCTCTCTCACACACATTAATAGTTCACCAAACAATGAAAATTCTGATGTCATTTGTGAACCCTCGTGTTGTTCTAAGGCTTGCTGTTTTCTGTGGAACACAAATGGAGAAATTTAGTCTTTTCAAGAAATAAAACTAAATGATGACTGATTCTTGAAGATGTCAAGCTTCATAATGGATGCAAAACCATATTAAAATGTGGTCCAAAATGTGGGTTGATTTCCACCCCCGTATGTACGATTCGGGCATTCCAACACCCACGAAACACCCCCCAGATATGCAAATTCAGCCCAACGGAAAAAAATCCCATTGGGCTATTTTTGGGCTACTTTGACTGGCCATTTTGCTACTTTCGTTGCACAGGCCTGGCAACCCTGGTAAAGACCATTGGTGGCATTGGTTCTACACTCTAATTAAGCTTACAATGCTTCTAGGAAACGCTGGGCTGCATTTCTTCTCATAACTGGTCGAGATTTCTTTTTTTCACAATTTCTAATCATCCTTTTTGCTTTCACAGCTCATTTTAAACTGTACTGCGGTGTGACAAATAAATCTTTATAAGTACAAATATTCAAAGGAATTTCTCAGTTAATATGAGGTCATAAAAGCTTCATGCTTAATAATTTGTATTATGTCACTGCATTACATGTCAGTTATATTGCATTAAATCTAATTTTTAGAGCAACTATAACAGCACAATTGATACCGGACACAGGTTGTTAAGCCTAATATAAATAACTTCCACAAAGACACTTTACACAAAAAGGACGCACTAACAGAAAAATTGTAATGCATTCACATTTATAGATGCAAGGAGATTTTACTCTCTGTTAAGTCAAGTGTTTTTGACATCCAGTAAATTATTTGAATATACCATATGCACTATTTATCATACAGAGAGAGTGAGAGGAAACAAAAAGGAGGGCTCGTGGTAACATAGTTTAATCTTAATAGAGAACAGCTGGCGATGCATCTGTTGTGAAGTGGTACCAGTTCAGTACAAGCGCCCTGCTGTGCTGCTCGACTGGAACCACACCAGTAGTTTTTCCCATACCTGCACGAGCTGGAGTCAGACTCCACGTTATTATTGTTCTCCTCGTCTCCAGGACCAGGGGCGTCTGATACACGCGTGGACTGCTGCTTCTGCTGCTTCTGCTTCTGCGGCTGCTGCTGCTGCTGTTGCTTTTGTTGCTGCTTTTGCTGGAGCGGCTCCAGGCTCTC
Organism: Gobio gobio; assembly: GCF_949357685.1. Classification (NCBI taxonomy): domain Eukaryota; kingdom Metazoa; phylum Chordata; class Actinopteri; order Cypriniformes; family Gobionidae; genus Gobio; species Gobio gobio. The sequence continues at coordinate 21,874,711 of NC_137099.1, forward strand.
GCTGGAGCGCGAGTGAACCGGGAAGACCCAAGGCGCCGGCGGGGAGCTCCGGCACTCCTGTTGGCTCATGGACCGAGGACACGCGGAGGCATTAACCACCACTGCCGCCGCTGAGTGCCCGCTGTTTGTACCCGAATCCACAAACTTTCGGTTGTTGTTGATGTTGGAGGAAGAGTTGCCGTCACTCGAGCTGGCAGCGGCGTTGGGGCTATTGCATCCTCCGAGGGTGGGCTGATCACCGCCGGATGAGGAGCCCCCGGTACCCCGGTTGCTACCACCGTTGCTGCTGCTGAAGAGATCTCCCGAAGGCTGGTTACCGGGAGAAGGAGGAGATGTGGGGTGGCCGAACCATCGCCAGCGGATGCGCAAGATCTGTTTCACGTCAAAGTCCTTCCTGGGATTCGACATGCCCGAGGCTCCGGTAACGGGAGACGCGGGGAATGAACGATGAGCCTCGTGATCCGTGATTGTCTTGGTAACGGAGCACGCGAGCACTGCTGGCGAAGATCACGGAGGCGACGTGTAGAGTGAGACTGAGTACGGAGGGGGAAAGGAAAATACACACCTACTCTCTATCTCTCTCTCTTTCTCTCTCTCTCTCTCTCTCTCTCTCTCTCTCTCTCAAGCAAGCAAGAGTCAAACACGTAATCTGTGCGGTAAAACCCTCATATGGCACTTTTCATTGACCTACTACATCAATAGAAAGAAAAAAAATATTCAAACTAACATTTGTCAGACAAATGTCAATTCAATGAACCTTATCGACATGACTATTTCATTGACATGATAAGATCATTATGCGTGATGAATTCAAAAAATGACATTTGGAGTCTATACTAAAGATGTTATGGAGAATCAATAGCCTAGCTGTTTAAAGGTGCAATGTGCACTCAATCATTTTGCCAATTAAAACGTTTTACAAATAAAGGAATTAAAACCACTTTTGAAAAAATAAAGTACAATGGTGGTGGCATGTGGTTCTCTCACATAGGCCTATTATTCTTCCTTCTTGAGAAAAATACCCAAACTATTTTTTCACCCAAACCCCTTTGACCTATTTATTTGAAGTATCCCTTGAGATTTTAAGTTAATATTTCCAACACATTCGAATGTTTACGATTCTTGTATGTTGATTCATGGTCAAATTATATGCAGGTTAACAAATAAAATATTTCTAATATATTTACAATATATTTTTTTAGAAAGTTTTTATTTTTAATTTTACGTTTTATTAAATTTTTAGCTTTTCATCAACTCCCAAACCCCAATTTGGGAAACCCTTTTCTAGAAAAAAGCAGTTTTAAATGGAGCAGGTCATCTCATGGGCATAGCCATGTTGACATATTGACCAGCCATGGGCATTTGCTGGAGAGGCTGCTCACTGCACAGCCGATGGGTGGAGCTTGACGTCCAGCTCCCCCTTGCTGCACATAATGGGTGAAGCTAGATGGTCCAACTACACCCTAAAGCTGCAGTCACACTAGACTTTGAGTATGCACATTTTTTTTCGGACACTGCAACAGTCGTGATATGACGTCACTCTCTGAAGTGTCTTTTTTATAAACACACAGGTCTCATATATTTCGCAGTAGATTCATTTAATAACGGGTAATATTGCTGCGATAGTCTGTGTTCAGGTGCAACACTGGTGACACAATCACTTGCCAACTGTTGATTTTTTTGTATAGTAATACAATTATTTAGTTCAGTTAGAGAACAGGTTTCAGAACAAAAACTTGGTTCTTTTAATTCTGCCAAGAGGTCACGCCGTGACGTATCGATTCTATGGTCACACGTCGTCAGGTGACGCAAATTCGCAGCTCAGAGTTCACCAAGCTTGAAGTTTGCATGAACCTGTGTTTCCAGTCTGACGCTTTCGCATGTGTTTGAATGGAAGTCAATGGAACGAAACGTGTAGTGTGATCGCTCCATAACCCTATCCCTAAACATAACTCCGCCCATTAGGTCCACAGAGGTGGAGCTGCTGGACTATGTCAAACTCTACCCATCCTCCCAGAGAGGAGGAGCTGGACATCATTTGGCTCAGCAGTGAGCATGACAACACGTGACGTTCTACTAAAAAAGATGTTCACATCCTCGGCCTGGGAATTATGCGTTTTTATTGCAACACTATCAACACCTACATGAATCAGGTTGTATAGCGGTCATCTGGTACATGTAGGAGCTCTCAGAAAATTCCCAGGTTAGAAGTTGTAATTTACGAGGACGTGAACGCTTTTTACAAGTTGGAATCTTGTAATTACGGTAATTACGACAATACGACATGGTGTAAATGCACCTTTTTTTCGATATCACATACATCTCCATTTTAATAGGTACTTAATTCATGACCGTTAAAAAGTAGGTTCTAAATTGTATTAATGTATGTAATATGAATGTGGACACATTTGTCATGTTGTCAATGTCCTGTGACCTATCAGATTCAGTCGCGCTATCAGATTCATTTCACTGCAATTTACAAATCCTCTCCCGTGGCCTCATGGGATGGTAAAGTGTCCATCGGATGTGCACTTCAGAATCTCTGTGGAAGTGGTAGGTCATCTGGGGACTGTTTGCCTACTCTTTTGTTATTAGAACAAAATAACAAAAGAGTGGCGGCCGGCGGTGGCTCCTCCTTCTGAGGGCGGCCGGAAGCGAGTCCCCATCCCGCGCTCCCTGCTCCTCCCCTATGCGGCGGACAACAGCAGGCTCCGGCTCCAGGCAAGCGCTGGGGACTCCTTCGCCCCCTCGCGGACGGCAGCCACCCCACCTCGACCCAGGGGCGCGGCAGCGAGCTCTCCGTCCCACCAATCTTCATCCGCTCCAGCACCACCGCTTCGGGCAGCCGCTCGCGGACTTCTCTCCTCCGCGCTGCCCGAACTCCGCGGCACCACGATCCCCCTCAGCTGCGAGGGCTCTTCGACAGCGTGTCCCTCCTTCCTCCCGGGTTTCGGCACCACTGTAGTAAAACGTTGTTTGTACGGGAAGAAGGAGGCGGGAACCGGCGGACAATCAAAATAACTTTTAATTAAACAAACACAAACTAAAATGGCGGCGACAGCCCCTCGCGGACGACTGTCGCCTACATACAAATAAACACAAAATGAAAATAAAGGCTGCAGCCCCTCACGGACGACTGCAGCGGATAACACAACTAAAATAAAACATAACACAAATTCCAGGCCTGGTCCTCTCTCGTCCCTCACTGTCGTCGCTCCTCTTTTATACTCCCTCACTCCTCCGCAAGGGCCGAGATCGCTGCGGCTCGCAGCTGGCGCTCATCCTCTCTGATGAGCGCCGCCTCGTCCCGCCCTCACGGTCCCTCGGCCTCGCTGCTCGCCACATTGTGATTTCTGGATTTTTTTTTCTAGATTATGTCTCTCACAGTGGACATACACCTACGATGACAATTCCAGACCCCTCCATGATTTCTAAGTGGGAGAACTTGCAAAATAGCAGGGTGTTCAAATACTTATTTTCCTCACTGTATATATATATATATATATATATATATATATATAAATATACACTCTTTCACATAGTCTACTGTTTCTTGCACACTATGAAGTATGCAATGAATATTTGGATGTCCTGCTAAAGATCAAGAATGAACAGCAGAAGAACTTTATGTACAAAACCACTGAAGCAGTGTACGTTAAATACAGTTTTAAAAAAAGTAATACCAAATGGCACAGTGGGTATTTTATTAGTCACTTAAAAAAATATCTAAACATCTATTAAGGATATTAATATTTAATCATGAATCACTACTCAGTCACATCACACACCCACACAATCTTTTTTAAGGTAAGCCTAAAACACTGTAGCTTTGCACATCAGCAAAGATTCCAGCAAAACTGCTCCACCAGCATCACCCCCAGAGTCACAAGGTAACCTTTATTTTCACCTCAATTCAAATATTAGTACCATGACAAATACACCACTTTGCTGTTGCACATTTTACGCCTGTTGATTCCTTGACCTTTTCTACTTACAACTCACTTAGTCGATGGAAATACAAACCAGACAACTGCTCTACACAATCAATACCACACATTAAAAGCTCAATATCCCTTACACAACAGTACACATCCACATAGAAAAGAAATGCAAAAAGATGAGGGGGAGAAATTAATGGAAGGAAAATGTGAGCGCAATTAATGCAAATGAGAGAACCTGAGCAATGAAGTGTAAAAGAGATGTCAATAGATGTTTATTGTTTATTTCATTTTAACAGACAACGATGCAAACGCAGATGTCCATCTGAGTCCATAAATGACTGTACTTGTTTTCTATATGCTGTCCCACACATGCTGGAAAGAATGAAAGAAAAGAAAAAAAGGAAGAAAGGAAGAAAACGCAAACAGTGGGGGAAGGGAGCAGTTTTGGTTTTATAGCTTAAAGGGACAGTTCACTCAAAAAAGAAAATTCTCTCATTAATTAACCTCATGTCGTTCCAAACCTGTAAGACTATCGCTCATCTTTGGAACACAAAGATATTTTTGATTAAATCAGAGATTTATTTCCCTCTGTTGACAGCTACGCAACCACTTTGACGCTTCAAAAATTTCATAAATAGATCGTAAAACTAAACAATATGAACTGAGTGGTTTAGTCCAAAATTTCTGAAGAGACTCGATTGCTTATGCTTTCGCCAGACCACCTTCTGTATTCAACTTACGGAAAAAGCGTAACTGGTGTGACGTATGACTAGAACGTAGCGTAAGCATTTTGAGTTGAATACGGAAGGCGGTCTGGCGGGAGCTAGATATTTTACTTTATAAAAGTTTTAAATATGGATATTTTTCTTACAAAACCCCATCGATTCAGAAGACCTTTATTAACCCCCCGGAGCCGTATGGATTTCTTTTATAATGGATGGATGCACTTTTTTGAGCTTCAAACTCGTGAGCCCCGTTCACTGCCATTATAAAGCATGGAAGAGTCAGGAGTCAGGATATTTATTAATATAACTCTGTGTTCATTAGAAAGAAGAAAGTCATACACCTAGGATGGCTTGAGGGTGAGTAAATCATGGGATAATTTTCATTTTAAAGTGGACGAATCCTTTAATGTAGGCTTTTATTCACATATAAACATTGTTCAGTGGACATAAACAGAAACTCAATCAAACCTGTTTGACGTGTGAGAACAAACCTCATTGGTTCTTGCAAAAACTTCAACGTGCTGCTTAACACACGAGAATGAACCTCATTGGTTCTTGCAGAAGCTCAAACATGCTGCGTAACTCGAGAATGAACCTCATTGGTTCTCACTAGGGGTGCACCGATCCGACTTTTTCAGTCCCGATATCGATACCGATGCCTGGGCTTTGTGTATCTGTCGATACCCGATACCGATCCGATATATTGTTGAATTAATAATAAACTGTATATCTTCCACCTTATACCTTCCTTGAAGAGACTAAAGGCACCAGACTTTACTAACTAAACATAACTAAGACAAAATAACAGATGTATGTAAGGTGTTGAATTCTTATTTATTTAAAAAACAATTGTGCATTCAAATCTAAAATAGAATGTAATCTAACTTCTTTAAATAAATAAAATGTAGCAGTGGAAACAAAAAACAGTGTATTGGTCAAACATACAATAGTAATCTGACAGTTACCAAACATTTTTTACACTACAGATAATTGTTTTGGTATATAATCATATCAATATTAAAAAAGTAGCATTACAAATTAACAAATAGTCTAATTTTCTGCCATATGCAATTTAATAAAAATTTTCAGCTAGCTAATAACAACTTTGTTCTGGTTTCACCTCACTCCAGATTAAATTATTGTAGGCTAGGCCTATTTATTTTACTACACATTGTCAACAGAAATAAGATGAAATACTGTTGATAATTAAAAATAATTCTTACTACTCACTCTTGCTAAATTGGGTAAGCACACTTGTGTTCTCATTTCAGTTGCGTTCTGAGTAAATTAATAAACTGAGTTCATGAGTTCAGTGTTGGACAGATCAGTTGTTCTGGCCAGTCGTTAAAATGATTCGGTTCAAAGGAGTCATTAGGTCACGAATCGGACATTAGCAGACGCGTTGTGTGCGAATCCCGTCTGTTAGAACATCGCGAAAGATGTCAACACACAGAAAACACTTCATAACTGGATATAATTTGTCTCCCGCTTATTGAAAGTATGCTTTATGTCAGCTGGTCAGAGAAGAGTCAATGTTTTTTGAGTGCAATTCACACCCAGTGATAATTCAAGGACAAAATTGTCCGAATGTGTCACGTGCAACATGGTTTCGGTCTTCCGAGCTTTTGATTTGGATTAATATGTGAAATATGAGAGCGAACACTGATTATTTTGAAGACCCAGAGAGCGCGCGCGGGGGAGGAGCTCTCAGATCGGTCTCTCTGTCACAAGCACAGCATCTGTTCTACATCACTCGTAAATCACAATAACTCATCAAATTAGGCTTTGGCCGTCAAAAACATGTCAATGCAGGAAAGACCCTGACTTTGCACTAATACCCTCGAAACAGCGACGAACTAGTTGGCGTGGCAAGCGTGAAATATCTCCTCCACACAGCCGACTCTCTGGCTCGCTCCCTTCTAGCAAGCGACACACGTGAAGCTGACGAATGACGTAGGTTCTGCTGCGACGGAAAAAAACACCTGGATCGGCTTGTGGATCTGTTCATTTTTCCGATCCCCGATCCAGCTATTTTGTCAGTATCGCGGCCGATATCCGATCCTAATATCGGATCGGTGCACCCCTAGTTCTCACACATCAATGCTTGAGCTTCCGTTTACCACAACTAGATCTGTGAGTTGATGAATGCTTATATGTGAATAAAAGCTAAACTTTTCATATAAAGTGATCGTGTCTTTTCAGCAAATTTGGGCTAAACCATTTAATTCATATGGATTCGTTTTACAATCTCTTTATGAACTTGTAGCATCAAAGTGGTAGTTGTGTTCCTGTCAATAGTATGGAGAGTAAGCTCTCATATTTCACTAAAAAGATCTTAATTTGTGTTCCGAAGATGAACAAAAGTCTCACGGGTTGGGAACGACGTGAGGGTGAGTAAATGATGACAGCATTTTCATTTTTGGATAAACAATCCCTTTAAGTATTTTCCTTGCCACAAACCTGTCTTTAATTTATGTTCTGTGCAAGAGAGAATGTGATGCCACCCATCCATGGCAAACTGTAGTCTGTGAGAGAGAGTGAGACACAAAGGGTAAATCGTTCAGAGTAGGATCAGCAGTGAGTTTGGTCTCAATTTTGGCCATTCAAACCACAACAGAGCTGGAATTTCTTCTGCTTTTGTAACATTATTTACAGATGTTGGCTCTAAGGGCGCATAAAATAAACACAGCCAGACCCACGTGCCCCAAGTGCCACTGACAAGCAGCACAACATTAGTATACTAGTGGAACGGAGACCAGGATTCTTTCATTTTATCATCATGTCCCAGAAAATTACTGGTTTAGAGCTGAATCACTCTCATCGGGCCACGAAATACAAACCACATAATGCAAAAGAGGCAGATTTTAGAGCATCTTACCCATAATGCTTCCCAAATATAGCTTATGCCTGAAATAAGATCTGCAGAGTATATGAATAGATCCCCTAAAAATAAAAACAATTGGGGGGGTTAAACATCCATAGATGTTTTGAAGAATATTTCCACTGCTCTCTCCTATACAATTAAAGCATAACCTGACAAGCTCCAAAAAGATCAATAAAGCACCATAAAAGTGATCTATAAAAGTGATATATTCTAAATGCATGTTATTGATCTCATTGTGAACAACTGTATATGTTTTTTATTGTTTGGTTTGTTTGTTGACCTCATAATATTTAATCAAAATGTCATAACTTTTGTCATAACGTTTTGAGCTTGTCCACTTTCAACCACTTTCAGGTAGGGGTGTGAAAACATATTGATAGACATATATCGTTGTCCTTCTCCATGCGATACGAGAATCGATACGCTGGTGCCAAATATCAATATTTGAATTCATAAAATACGTTTTAAATACATTTTAAATACTCCCAGCATTGCTATTTCATGGCTCCTCAAGTTGCCGATCAACACATGAATGAGGGAAACGTGAACATAAGTAAACTAGTAGCCTAAGAAAAGAGTTTTTGAAGAGCCTGGCTCCGCCCTTCTACGCACTTCCGCTCAATTTTCATTTTCCTTCAGTATTCCGTTTGGGACTGCAGTATATTCTTAGATTTTCTCCGAACAAATTTTTACCGGTCCAATCAGCGAATATAGGGAGTCGCTGAGAACGATGACGTTGATGTCGTGCGCTAGTTTGAGTTGTAGTTCTATAATGGCGGCGGAGAAAGATGCGAGCGGAGCCATTCATTCCGTTGTGGCACTGCTGCCGAATATCCAGAAGTTAAAGCCTTTCCAGCTTGCTCCGTTAGTGGTGAAGGAGTTGGCTATTCGGTACCCTATTCGGACGGTAATTGTTTCTCGTGGGGTCGGAAGGCATTGTCATCACTTACAGGGGCTAGTCAGTGATTTTATTGCCGTCCGTCTCCCACCACCCGCGTAAAATTCACTGGCCGAATTACCTACTGTTTTAGACAAACACCAAGGCTGTGCGGAGTTTTCAAGAATATATCCCTTCAAAATTCACTGTTTATATCCCATTTGACCACTGCAGAGCACCGTGCGGTTGCGCTGTAATTTGAATGCATTTCTAGACTTGTATTTCTTTAAATGCTGGCAAGTATTTACAAGAGCAATATATTTCATCACCGCTCAATAAATAAAAAGAAGAAAAGCACGTAAACATTTGAATTGGGACGTTATTTACGGCAGCATTTATTCTTATCATACCAAGCATATGACATTTTATTTACAGCAATCATCAATTACAGACCACGTGAGCAGCGCGTCCCCGATCACAAAACTCTCCCCTCCACTGTGAATAAATCACAATCCGAATGCACAAGTTTTAGGTTTTATCACTGAGGTGGCGTGCACAATCTGTATTTTTACGGATTTCCATGTGAGAAACAGAGGCGAACGGCGCATGACACACGTCACGAGTCAGCGTTAGCAATTGGTTATGGCAGATCCAATAGTTTTAAACTTCAACAGAGTACCCGAGAGTGGCCAGACTCTCTGTAAAAAAGAAATGTACGAGAGTCTGATAGACCAGGCTAGATGCGGGTAGCAGTGAAGTAATATAATAAAAGTAAAATAATAAATTCCGCAGCCATGTTTAAGTCCAAAGTCTGGACCCACTTCGGCTTTTATACCATTGATGGAGCACACAAAATCAACAAAGAGAACGCGATTTGCAAGAACTGCCAGGTAAAAGTAAAGTGCATGGGTTATCATGCACAAACATGCAAAGCCACTTGAAACGCCATCACCCTGATCTCATTGAGAAAGCGGCAAATGTTAACATAAGTCAACCAGCAGCCATGAATGCATTTTGTTTTCATAGTTAGAAAGATATCGTGATTATAGGATTGTCTAGCAATATTTAGATTGATCGCAGAATTACTGTATTGTGATATTATCGTTATCATGAGCCATGTATCGTGTATCGTATCGTATGGTACCCTGTGATTCCCACCCCTACTTTCAGTTAGCCCCTTTAATAAAGCCCCCCTGTAGTCAATAATTGTATCCCTTAAAACTCATCTTTCGCACGTTGGCGTGATTGGTTACTGGAAGGTCTTTGGTTCACTGCAGTTTTAAGGAGAAAAAATACTCAGCAATGGTGTTGACTTATGCATTTGCACATGGTTTGTCTTAAAGCATATTAAAAACACCACATCGACATATAAACAACGTTAAAAGCTCGATTTTCACCACAGGGGGGACTTTCAGAGTGGTCACATGTTGTTTGCTGAATTTTCGCAGGCAAAATCCAGTCAATAATAATCCAATTTTAACAAGAATCACGAATTGTGTGTGAGGGCGAAGGATCTGTTTCAATTCGGAAGAAAAGATCTGTCATGGCCAATCAATCTTGCTGTCTAAATCCGTTATGAGAGACATGAGCGGCAATGGCATTTGACATCAGTTGCGACTGCATGCTCTAAAAACTTTATTTTCTGTGCAAAAAGGCTTCAGAAGGCTTGGAGTATTGCGCACTATAGTCGCACTATCAATATTCTTTAAAACATCTCCTTTTGTGTTCCAGAGAGGAATAAAATGGGTTTACATCAACATGAGACTGAGTAAATAATGACAGTATTTTAATTGTTGGTCGAACTGTCACTTTAAAGGAATGTATGTGGCAGTTGTGTATGTGGGAGGAGATTAATTACAAGGAGGAATTTAATGCTGTCCTAGAGTGCTTTGTTCCCTGACAGCAATGCTGCACTCCTGTCAGCTGGAACGGAGACTGCAGTGCGTGAAAACACAGGTCTCAGGCCAATAGTCATACTAGCTTTGAGGAGAGAGTCAATGGTGACCCTTTGATGGTCAAAGCTTTATTTCACACTGATTCAGGTCTGGAGAAAGCAAGCCTGACAGGAGTGTTAACCTCTGTATGTGTGATCATAAATACACACACACACACACACACATTCATACAGACACACTGTTGTCACAAAGCTTTATGGCTGCACGACTGCACAAAACATCATTGAGTGATTGGAAGGATGATTAAGCAATTTATTCTTTATGGCCTCTACTTATTTTCTCAAGGTTAATCCAATCTGTCTCTCCTTCTCTACCTCTCCTTCTTTCCACCCCTTGATTTCATCTTTCATCTTTCCTGCATGTAAATCAAAACTGTCCAGAAAATATATCACACAAATGGGCATATGGAGGAGATGCTGGGCAGACTAATTAAACTATCGCATGATTCAGCATTTCTTGTGGTGTGAAAAGAAGGATTACTGTAGGACTACAAACCTGCACACATGCAGCAAACACAGTTAAAATATCTGCAGTAAACAAAAACTTCTCTGTATGTAACAAAGCTTTGAAACTTTTTAACAGAATATTATATTAAATTAAAGTAATAAACCATGATTCATTTTGTGATTCCAGAAGTTTCAAGAACTGTATGTTCTTCAAAAAAAAGTTATTGGTCAAATATAAAAATAAATATTATTTTAGATCTTGGGTGTTATTTTTAGCATTTTAGATGATTTTAATATATTAATAATAATTTATTAAATTGAAATAACTTTGTTTCCCAGCTTCCTATTTGAAAACCACTGCTGTAGAACATTAGCCTGACAAGCCAGACCCACATCAAGATGTTGGGTCTGGGAACACACCATGGGCAGGGCTCAATCCGAGGGGCGGGATAAATGGTTGTCTTTCAAATTCCCTCTGCACGCAATAGGATAGCGCTACAACCAACCAGAGCAACGAAGAAGGTGAAGCAGAGCTAGTTGATAGATTAAACTTTTGCCGTATCCGGTCGGCAAAAGTCCACACACATCTTCCTTTTTTAATAATGACTTCATTGCCGTTCTTTGTTCTTTTCTCAAAGAAAAGCTTAACTCCAAGTCTTCCAGAGTCACGGCCAAAGCCGATTCGAAAGACCGCTGTTCGCCAGCTTCTTTGCTTTCAAGTAGCACGCAGAACTGTCGCAACTCTGCCGTCATTATGTTTAGCCCGCCCACCGACTCTATACACGATGTGATTGGCCTGACTAGAGTTGGTTTTTTTCAAGCTCGCAAGCCAATGGAGAGTTGCTAGATGACCCTGGCTGCAAATTACATTTGCTGCCGCTAGGGTGCGTCTAGATTTCTGGGCTAGTAGAACATTGTTTCTAATTACTACAAAAAACATTTAAAATTTTTTATTTGAAACGTAAATGTAATGTAAATGTAAACATAATTGTTTTCTGTTAAAAAATTTTTTGAGTAAACGTCCTTTTTTTAAACATTTAAAGTCAATTATATTGTTTATATGTCATGAGGAACTTCAATGTTTTCATTTGTTTGTTCCCAGTGTTGGGGCCTTGGGGGTAACGCATTAAGCTAAAACTAAAAAGAAACCGCATACATACAGATCACACATACATTAGTAAGATGCAAAGTGATTGAAGAACCGGGTCAGAACAGATGAATGAAAACACCTGGGAGAACCGTCAAGCTCCTTTGTCTGAACAAAGAGATTTACAGCTTGTAATAACTACACTGCGATTTGTATATCGTACGTTACTTGCATTTAGCCTGAGCTGTTGAAGAGCGTCCAATGTAAAATCACAGGAGAAAGTCTTGATAGTTCGGTCCGATGGTGTTGAAGTTGCAAACGATTCCCTCTGCGTTGATTGAAGAAGATATGGTGCACTTGTAGTTATTTCGACGAGGTCGAGGAAGTTGCACAGGACTTGAGGTGTTGGGTCTGCCAGCCCTTGACCGTGTCGTGGGATCAGGTTTCCTGTCCCACACACGCTCAGAAACCAGAAGAGGCAGGAAGAGCGCTGATGGTTTCTCAGTGTGGTGAAGGCGAAGTTGCAATTTCCTTCGAGTTGGAGTGAGGAAATCTCAGTTTGACTCTTTTGGAAGAGTCCTCTCTCCTGGGTGGAGGGTGAAGATATAACAGGCTGTGGTTGAGGCCTGCCGGCGCCCATGGGCCCCAGTGGGATCCCACCCACACCCATCAACCAGGCAGGAGCAGCCGTTGAAGGAAGAAAAAGAGAGCACGAGCGGATCTGTGTATTTCTCTTTAAGGTCTGCGAGAAGTCACACCCTCTAGGGTCGACTTGACCAATGGGATTGTTGGGATTTCCCAGCAGAAAATTCCTCTGTTGGAGATTTTATGGCTCTTTGTTTCAAGCATGATTACTGGGTCAGTGCCAATTTAATACAACAAACACACACTGCCTCCTCTGAGGAAGTGACATACACAAAAGTGAAAGTCGTGAAACGAGCATTAATTTGATAGGAGACACAACATATATGAGGTTGCATGAACTAGTAGTTTGCTCATAAGATATGCATAAAACAAAATACCATACAAGGGACACTTTACAAGACAGTTATATTCATGCATACAATGTCCTGGGGTGCATGTTCATCTACAGTTTTTCTATAAATTAATGCAGGAAAGTCTGTTTAGAGGCATTGGGTCTATGGGTCCCTTTTCAAATTCTTTCAAGCCATAAACAAAGTCTTATCTGATGGTAGCCCTGGTAACAGAGACCTTTTCTGCTCTTTTGGGGGAAGGTCTGTTACTAAACATAAAGCATTTAAAGCATATTTGTTAAATGTAGCAGGGGATTATGTGTCTGATTTGTCACGTTAGAACAGGAAGGGGCCATCCCCAAACTGTCTCTAAACAAAGTTTGGAGGTCTGTAGCTATTGACTCTGCAGAAAGTTGGCAACTTCTGCCCACTGTGCGCCTCAGCATGTGCTGACCCCGCTCTGTGATTTTACTTGGCCTACCACTTCATCGCTGAGTTGCTCTTGTTCCGAATTGCTTCCACTTTGTTATAATACTACAAACAGTTGACCGTGGAATATTTATTAGAGAGGAAATTTCATGAATGTACCGCTTGAATTCACTGAGCTCCTGGGAGCAACTCATTCTTTCACAAATGTTTGAAGAAGCAGTCTGCATGCCTAGGTGCTTGATTTTATACATCTGTGGCCATGGAAGTGATTGGAACACCTGAATTTAATGATTTAGAGGGGTGTCCCAATACTTTTGGAAATATAGTGTATTTATACAATTTAGAAAGTGACTTTAATAAAAGTAAATAGACTTAACTATAGGAGTCAATTCTATTAGTGTCTATATTGTAACAGTAACAGCTAGTTTTGCAGCATCAGCCCTGCATATATTTATTTATTTATTTATATTTATATATATATATATATATATATATATATATATATATATATATATATATATATATATATATATATATATATATATATATATATATATAATCAAAAATAATCATATAAAAGAAACAAAGCTGAATCCACCAATTATATTTGCAACACTGCTTTCATAACATGTCCAATAGAGGATTAAATGGTGAGACTACAAACGTGTGTGTGCAGCAGTCCTTATTTTCTGTCTTTCATCACACATACACACACACCACAGTAATGTCAGCTCTCTCATCAGGTTATGCTATGATACAGATTTCCACACTTCAGTTCAGCTGCATCCATCATTAAAAATACACATACGCACACGCTCGTACACACACACACACACACACACGCACGCACACACACACACGCACACACAATCACCTACTTACACTCACACACCATGTAATCTCATCCTTGAAACCCAAAGCTGAACCAGGCTGAGAGGTTAGAAATCTCATTGCTGTGATTCATGTCTGAAACAGTCGTGGGAGGAAATATATGTTTCATTCCTTAAGAGAAAAGAACTACGCACATCTGACACACATTTCCCTGAAACTATGGATATTAAGTCATACAACAGTATACATTACACACAGCATGACGTGTGCACATTTCTGTTTTTCAAAAAGCCACCTATACAGGCAAGCATCTTACTATTCAGATTGTGTTCGTTTCCAAATAGCATTCTTCCTGCTCTGGTGCATTCATATTTCCTCTACTGCCATTGGATGAAATTATCGGACAGATCCGGATGCACACGCACGCACGCACACACACAAACACACACACACACACACACACACACACACACACACACACACACTCCATTCACTCCAAACTCATCAGCCAAAATATCACCAGGCTCATTTTGCACATAGCAATGACATTTTCATTCTTCCTTTTACGGATTCTCATATAGGTCTCCGTTAAGCTGAACAGAAAGCAGTGCGGGAATTGAATGCAGATGGAGGTGATGCAGGGGCAAGCAAGCAGGGTTTAGATGCCAGAGGAAATGGACGGAGGAATGGATTTAAAAAAGAAAAAGAATTTCCTTCTGAAATAAACCATTGCAGGCCCGTGGTTAGGAGAATGAACACATCTGGCTGGCAGACCACCTCCAGAAAAAATATCCCTCTTTTTCTTTATACTGGAAGAGCCTGAAAATCCTAAGGATGTCTTGTAACTCAAGCACAGGACGTACATTTAAAGGCACACTAAAACATTCAGCCCTACATGCCACTGACAAAGAAGTACCATGAAATTACCATGGTTTCTTGGATATGCATCATGGAATACCTTGTTTTTTCAGACCTGTACCTCAGTAAAATTATAATATTCATGGTATTCTACCATGTTTTAGGCATGTAGCCTACCTGTACCATCATAACATCATGGTATTCTACCTAGGTAATACCGTGGTACATGGAATATGGTAATAATGGGTTAATGACAAATCATTTTTCAGCATCATTACTCCAGTCTTCAGTGTCACATGATCCTTCAGAAATCATTCTGATATGCTGATTTGGTGCTTAAGAAATATTTTTTGTGAAAAGTGTAATATTTTTTCAGAATTCTTTGATGAATAGAATGTTTTAAAAAACAGCGTTTATTTGGAATATAAATCTGGAGTAACATTTATAAATGTATTTACCGCCATCGTTGATCAATTTAAGTCTTTGCTGAATAACATTATACATTAATTTCCTAAAAAAAAAAAAGTCATCCTGAAACCTCAAATTTTTGAATAGTAGTGTCCCATAGTAACACCTTGCTATTCTTGGTATTCATACCCTTGTACCTCAAAATAAATACCACGGTATATGGAATATGGTAATGCGGACATGTTACCATAGTAACATCATGACGTGTGGACATATGTCTACAAAAGCATGATGTTACAGTGGTACATGTATCATGGAAATATCATAATATTCCAGTTATTTATGGTATTCTATCTTTAAATAAATACCATATGGAATATAGTAATACCATATATCAAAGTAATATGGTATAACAATCTGATGCGATTAGTACAGCCATAGTGTGCTTTTGTAAGGTGTGAACAGTGTGTTTGAGTGTACAAGTATGTGTTTGTGTTTGCTAGGCATATGTTTCCTAGGAGACAGATTTGTCCTTGATGACACTCATAATATTTCATAGCTTATTTTATGGTATTGATAAACCGTACAGCACAGCAGTAAAGCTGAACACACACACAGATACCCTAGAGATAAGTGCTGGAGATCAGGAGATCTCGACACTCTTTGCTCTCCATCAAAGAGAGGATAAACAGAATGGTCTTAAATGAAATTAATACACAAGCTTGAAACCTCTAGACCCTAAAGACCTACAGCATCTTCAAGAGATCATAAAGCACATCCTGAATTATTGAACTCCTACAATGCCTCTCTCTCTCAGACATAAACAAAGAAATAAATATTCCAGTCCCCAGTCTTGCCTTACTTGAGTCTAGCCCCACTCACACACAAACACACACATCTCCTTTACGAGTCTCCCGAAGGCTTATCGTTTAAGGATCATAAATACTGCTGCAGCCTCACGCTGTAAATATACAGATCATTCAGGTTTCCCCTCGTCTACTACCAGCCAGGAGGGAAACACACGTGCACATGCAGGAGAGCAAGAACGAGAACGTGTACACCTGGGGTCTGACCTGCATAAACACAGTGATGCGACACCATAACGCTGAGCACAAATGATGTGTGTGAGAAAGAGAAAGAGCGAGAGACAGTCAGGTAAGTGCTGATTTAGCAGTTCAATTTCTCTGCTCCTGTCATTTCCATTGCTCACTGTCTTCAACTTACTTGTTCTATTCATCTCTATCTATTGCTCTTTCACTCTGTATGGCTGCGGATTAAAATTAAATCCATTCTTATGTATTTCTTATGACCAATATGTATGCATAATTTCTGCATATTCCAATTTTAGATTAACTAAAAAAGGACATTACTTGCAGTTTAATATTTTATTGTCAAAGGCCATATTACTTGAATTTGTGGCCAGCAAGTGTTCATTTTTTAATGCAGCATCATAAATGTACTTGCATATTAATCAAAATTATTTACAAGCTCAAAAGCTAATTATCAAACATCATATAAAATGGCAAATGACCATGGCAAAGTTTAACACAGAGTGAGAAGGAGGGACGTTACCTATAGATGTAACTATTCTACCCACAACAATATTAATAAAAGATCAAACATTTTATTTGATGATAAAAAAATTGGAATGATAAAACTCAACTATGGCCTCTGTGTCACATCTTAATCCTCGAAAACTATGAACAAAATTGTGGAAATATGGCACAGGATACAAACAAATTCCTTGAATATGAGTATGCCTACTTTCCTATATAGGTGGAAAACAGTATGCAAAATAATTAGCATGTACACATTTATAGTATTTAGAAAACAGTAGTACCCAGATGTCCTATTACTTTTCTCAGACTCTGAAGTGCATTTGATTTACACTTTACTATCCCATGAGGATGAGGTTGTTGCAACTGACACCATGTCACTTGAAAATGATAACATGGGGAACACCTTTTCTAGTTTAAAAATGATCTGCGAGCCAGGCACATGGTCCAAAATGGTTGTACCTAGTCTCTTAATGAGTCATGGGTGTGTTTTTGGCATAATGTGCAATAAACCAATCAGAGTCTCATCCCATTCCCTTAAAAGCCAGTTGCGCTTGCACCATTGGGGGATTCGCTATTTACATGGCGGAATTTGTGAGCGGAAAGACTGAACGCTTCTCCAGAGAGGAATCCTTATATTTTTAATATTTAAAAATGTTTGTGTGCTGCTGTGCGTCCCTGTGTGTGTAATAAGCAGAGTGCACCCGCCTCTAGGCGCATATTCAATGGAACAGTCATTTTCAGTAGCCTCAAAATAGCAAAGCGCCAACAATGCATCTGAACCATAGACTGTAAAAAAATATGGACGTAGTGTCTGTGACGTCACCCATAGGATTCTGATGAGCAGTTTTGAAGAGCAAAGTATGGACGAGATGGCCGTTTCCATCTTGGCAGCGCATCATCGGGCGTCACTCCCGGATAACAGAAAATGGGCAAAAAGGCGGGATGTGGGCGGAGCTGAAGTGACGCGATGACTAACAGACTGCAGATAAATGGCTATCCACCTGTCACTCAAAGTGGCCACGCCCTTAATTATGCAGAACTTTAATGCTTTATATAATGTAAACGAATGAGTTATAAAAAAATCCACCCCCCTCACAGTTGTCATGAAGGGCAAAATTAGATATATAGACCAAAACCATAATATGGAGCTCAATGAGATTCTGCTCCCTTCTGGAGCCTGTCCCTCGCGGCCAGTCAATGAATTGTAGTATATGTCACTTCCGTATTGGCTTCAAGAGAAACTGCGGGAGGTTGCCGCTTGATCTGAACACACCTGGTTTTCAGTAGGGGTGGGAGAAAAGGTTGATGCATTGATGCATCGCGATTCGTTATCTAACGATTCAGAATCGATTCTCAAAAATTCAGAATCGATTCTATGTTCAATTCAAACGTCCACTTCACCACTGTGCGCTGAGCCGAAATAACGAAGTGGTGCTCAAGTAGGCTATACGGCGCTTTCCTTGCCATTAATGCTTAATAACACTCCTATCCCGGTGGCCGGGATATACATAAACCTACCAACATCCGTGGCATAATTTTTGGAATGACTTATCGAATATTGCTGAACTACTGCACAATGTTTCAAACGAATGGAAAATTCTGAACAAAGGCTTAGTTTTGGTGAGTGATTCGTTAAATGTCTCTAACATGACTGTTGCAGCTCGGCAAGTTCTCTCATGTGAGATGTTATGCGCACACGCTGAATTTGGCTTCTCAGCGAGCGCTAAAGTTGTTTTTCTTCTGCATTAGCCTATGTTTTAAATATTTTTTGTTAAAATGTTCTAAAGAAACTGAAAAATTGTCACACTTAGTTGCAAATTGAGAACTGTTTATTCTTAAAGGTCCCATGGCATGGCATTTTTCTATTATTTTATAATGTTTCCTGAGCTGTACTTATATTGTTAGTATGACTTTTACATCATAAAATGTCATAATTTAGAAATAAAAGGCATTTTTTCTATATTGCTGTTTGCCCTGTGGCTGAATGCCCTGCTTCAAGAGGCGTGTCTGCTGTGAGACTTCAGTAAAAACACCCACTGTTGTGATTGGCTGACATCTTTGCATTTTATATGAGCGGAGGGGGCGTGGTTTATCGAGGCACGAGCAGGCACGAGTCTGCCAGGGAGACGGATGGACCTGAGTTCACTTCACATCAGTTCTCAGCATGTCTGAACTGTTTTAGTTACAGCATATACTTTAGGTTATTAGTCTATTTCTAGTCGGAGGGACTGTCACTCATGTCAGAAAGTTAGTAACTTTAGTAAATTATGGATCAGCGCTGACTGGAGACGCGAACCGTTTAGAACGATTCAGTCCGATTTGGTGAACTGATTCGGTTCACTAAAAAGAACTGGTTCAAAAGAAAGATCGTTCGCGAACCGGACATCACTAATGTATCAGAGACTGAGCTCAGCGATTGCTAACAAAGTTATTTATAGTAACTACTGAGTTATGAGAGCGCTGTCAGTCAGCGCGAGTTTATTGTGTTTGTATCTGAGAGTTCTGAATAAACAGTCACACCGAGTCCGTCTCTTCATCATTATTCTACCAACTTTGTAACACATGCAAAGTACCATTACAGCTGTCGAGATGAACGAGTTAAAAGTAAGTGTTGATAATAGCATTATTTTTAAAATAAAATAAAAGCGTCAGTGACGCGCGTTGAGTACACAGCGCAAACAAAGACACAACAGCAGTAATCGGATGTAATCCAGTTTATTGTGGGGCTAGGCTGGCTAGCCCAGATATGCTCAAGCTTACCCCCCTTCTGCTTAATCTCACGCCGCGTTTGGTGCCTCCGCTGTGGGCCAGATGCAGTACTGTGGGTCGGGGATGTTGAAGGCCGAGCTTCGGCGTGTGTGAGGTTTATCTCTGCTGATGTTGAGCAGAAACTCATGACTGTATGCACATTTTAGAACCGATAGACGCGACGAGGACGTACAAAAACACTGACTCACAAGATATAAAACACGAAAACACCGTTCTGTCTGGAGAGAGAGAAGCCGCATTGTGTGCACGAATAATAAATAATTAGCTACACATCAGAAATCACTGATCACAGATCAGAAGGAACTGAAAAAAGACTTCTGTTTTCATTTGTACATCCAAACACTGAGAAACTGCCAGCGTTCACTCATTCACAAGCAATGATGCAATGATCTCTCGACGAGCGTTTGCATGGGCGTGCCAGATTCTCTGGGCGGAGGAAAGGGAGGAAACCGTGCCTGCTTGGACGTCAAACCAGGAGACTTCAGGATTGGCTAGTCTGGCCTGTCATTTTCTCAAAGGCAGAGAGAGACAGCCAGAACTCGGTTTTACACCGATCAACATTTCTATCCACTTGGGGACAATATTCAGGCTAGGGGAACTCATATTAATGTTGAAAAACCTCATAAAATGAAAATTTCATGCCATGGGACCTTTAAAGGAAATGTATATAAGATTGTGGGCAAAACTGGTACTGCAATCACTTTCAAATGACTGTAGAGCGGTGTATCCCCTCTCCCCCTCCCCCCTGACTCGAGGTTGCCAGATATAGGCTGCAGGATCCAACAGGAACATAGGCTGCTACTAGGAGCTTTCAATGGCAAGTGACGAATCCTACACAGCAAGTTTTTATTTTCATTGTCACAACGTTTTTCTGATTCATAACGAGGTCTTTTAGGTTTCGTAAAGTTTTATTTTTTATCCAAAAAGTTTGTAGCTGCAGCTGTGGTAACTAGAGCAGAGCTGGCAATCCGGATGCTGAAACACTACTGACTTCGTGATTGGTAGATAGGTGGAGGGTGGCGCTTCAGGCCAAAACACAACATGTCAACATCAACATCAGTTGAGGGCTGCAACTTCACTTTTAAATGACAATATCCTGGCTGGACTATTGTTGTCAGTGATATAAGTATTTGAAATTAACATGATTTCTTAATGTCTAGTGACATATCAGGGCGATTTTATGATTAATTGAAATACATTTCTTACATACAGTTCCTTTAATGATTGTTCTTTGCAATTGTATGGCTTACTATGTTTCATTAGAGCTTGTTAATCTTGAATATAACTCTGTTAATAAAATAAAAGTATTGAAAGAAATCTTCATAGTCAAACAGATATTCTAACTATAAACAAAAAACATATAAGCTCCAATTTTGGTTAAAATATAAAGTTCATGTATTAGCACAGCAGGATAATTAGTTACCAAAAATGTATGTTAAGAATCATTTTGGGAATCGGATCGTTACTCCCAGAATTGGAATCGGATCGAATCGTTAAGTGCCTTAAGATTCCCACCCCTAGTTTTCAGACCAGCACACCCATGGGTGAAGAGATAGGCGCGATCACATTTGCTATTTAAAAAACGTGGCGCTGGACGTGAAAATTCTAACTGCGTCAGGCTGAAACTAGCAAAAAACAGTTGGGTCGCATTGTGCCGGGGGTATGATAGGGCCCTAAATGTTAAACGGAAAACAAAAAAACAAAAAACTGAAAATGTTAAATTAAGCAGAAGCTGAGTTTATAGTTGATACCTGAATATAGAGACAGATTACCAACCGTGTTCGGACTCAAGTCAAGTTTGTCTTCATCAAGATTAATGACCATAGTTGTAGTCATTCATCCTTGACAGCTCCAAATGACTTGCCTGAGTAAGGCATACAAAAATATTTTAAGGACAGATTTATATCACAATGACCATAGAAATATATACTTTGTACTATGTAAATTAAATGAAAAAAAAAATTCATTGAGTAAAAAAAGTATTCCGTTTTTTTAAGTACAGTAATGAAGTACTGATAATAGTGTTAGCTGGGACCTCACGTCTCTCTGCTAGGAAATTTTTTTATAAAGATAGTATAAGTGTGCAAAAAACTGCCTGGCAACATAGTGTCACAGTGTCATCTAATATCTGAGACAAGGCCTTCATATGCTCAGCCTGTGCGTGTGTGTGTGCATATTCATGCTCTACTCCCTCTCCATATGTTCACATGCAGAATGCAGTGACAGCGTCGGCACTTTTTCCCACACATACACAGAGGTCAAAATTTTGTGGTGCGAGGTCTTCTTACATGACAGTACATGCGCAATTTTGACAGACACTTATGTAATTCCCACTCGATGACAAGATTAGCTGACAAACATTTACTGGCAAACAAGGGAGGAGAGAGAAAGGAGGGGCGGACTTCAACAGTGTACCAAAAACTGAAACTTTTGGAGTGAGAGTGTGTGTGTGTGTGTGTGTGTGTGTGTGTGTGTGTGTGTGGGGGGGGGCATGTTTTCGTGAAATATCAGGACACAAATGTGTATAATGACATGGGTATGACATAGGTATTACAAAAAGAGGGTGAAATATGAGGACGTTCCCCATGTCCTCACTTTTCAAAATGCTTATAAATCACACAGAACAAGTTTTTTTTCACAGAAAGTGAACTGCACAGTCTCCTGTGAGGGTTAGGTTTAGGTTTAGGGGCAGTGTAAGGGGATAGAAAATACGGTTTGTACGGTATAAAAACCATTACGCCTATGGAATGTCCTCACATTTCACAAAAACAAACATGTGTGTGTGTGTGCGCGCGTGTGTGTGTGTGTGTGTGTGTGTGTGTGTGTGTGTGTGTGTGTGTGTGTGTGTGCGCGCGCGTGTGTGTGTGTGTGCGTGTGTGTGTGTGTGTGTGTGTGTGTGTGTGCGTGTGTGGACTGAGCCTTAGACCATCTGTGAGTCTGAGAAGCCAATTTTCCGCCCATGGACCTTCACAACCAGAAAAGAGAGAGCTCTGCCAAGAAAAGAAAGATTTTAATGCCAAGAAAATCCCTTTCCTCTTTCAGTCTGCCATTCAGTCTCCATCTGCGCTGACAGGGACTGGTGTGTTTAGACAGCTCCCTGCCATCTTTTATCATCTGTCCCTTGTCTGCGTTTCAGTCCACAATCCACTGAGAAGCATCAATTAACAAATTAGCACACAAACCACAATATAATGATTCGTAATACTGGAATTGCTGAACACGGCGAGCCTTTATTTAGGTATATGCAAGTAAAAAACGGTTGAATATGAGACAAGGAACTCTAAAAACATGCAATTTGCTGGATGTGGTGCTGGAAAATGGCTTTCATGTGTAAATATATATTGACTTTCATGTAAAGTCATTTTGACGGGACATTTTTATTTTTATTTCTTTTTATTTGTGGTCTTTTTGCCACAATTTATTCAGACAACAGTCAAAGGATTCAAACACAGTTCAATGTGTCGGAGTACTTATAAAAAACCATCAGGTTAGTGCCTTTTTGCTACCTTTATGATATGTGAAGAGAGGACAGGAAATGACACGACGAGAATAGGGTGGTGGATGATATTGGGAACTGTACAAGTAGGGCTGTACGATTTTGCAATTTTTCTGTTAAAAGTGTCCGCAATCCCCCTACTGGGGGGCCTCATTTATAAAGATGGATATAATGTGAATGCAATACATTTTCCTATAATTTATAAAATGCACATATGCATCAAAAGAAACATGCCTCTTTATCGCAGTTCATCTTAAATTCAAATGCAATGTATACGCGCATTAACTCCACCTTCAGAAAGCCCACAAATAGAGTGGTGCAGGTATTACATTACTTTGTAGGCCAAAACGTGGAAGCGAGTTAGCATTTTAGCACTTACAGGTCCGTCGTTCCGAAGTCAGTGAGTTTTTTTTTAATGGGATTTTGGTTAAATGGCTGAAATAAGGTCTGTAGTGTTGAGTGAACACACGGTCAAGACACCTATAACGTTTTATTCAACGACATAAAATACATCAGTATTATCCCACTTGGGATTTTTTAAACCTGTTAAAAAAGGCGGTTGGTTGCTAACACGTGGCTAAATGGGACTACAGAGGCTGTCGCTACATTAAACGCACAGGCCTACCTGTGCGCTTTTACAGCCTCATTTTGCTTATAATTGTGCTCTTCAAACTAAATTCTAACTTCAAAGTTTCTGGGAAAATGTTTTTAGATAAAAACTGAAAGAGTTGTCGGAAGCTTTGTGGTGGTGACAAGGGCTGTGCGATATTGAAGAAAAATGCGATATGCAATAACTTGTTAAATAATGCGATATTCAATATGCGATACGATATTGCTTTAAGTGTGTAAAATATAAAAATTTTATTAAAACAATTATTTAAAAACTGAGAATGATACCATTTATGCGTTTCACATTCTTTCTGGGAAAAGAAAGCATCGCTACAACTTCTGAAAGTGACCAGCAGTGTTTTAGCAAAAATGAATGTCAATATAATTTTAACATCAATGTAAAAAAACAAAAAATGTCAAACAATAATGTCAATATTTAAAAACCAAAAACTCTTTGCTTGACTTGGTAATATATAGTTATATCAACCTAAAACTTAACATCAAGAACATCCAGGTAAACAAAGACACCTGAACTAGGGATGGACGATTCTTTTTTTTCCTTTAATTTATCTTTGTTATTAAAAATAAGAACTAAAAACAGTAGTCTTTACATGAATTAAAGAAAAAATGAAACATAATAAAGCTACAAAGGTTATTCGGCCAATTTTCTCCTTTTCTTTAGTTGTTTGACAGACAGCGGCAGGTTTACTATATTAGCAGGCTGTCACTTTAAGACCTAATGCACGGATCCTATTGACACACATTCGGTTTCTTTCCCCTACTGATAATGTTCACTTAAAGCATAACCGACTGTGTTTACATGAGTACTCATCAAGAAAGCCATTTTGACATAACTGTGTGTGTATTTGACAGTTCGATTGTATAACAAGACACAAAACAGATCTGAGCACGCTTTCAGAGAGGCGTTTCGGTGTGTGTGTCAGACAGCAGGTTTTTGCAAGTTATTGCGTTTAATAACTCTTTAACGTCAAGCAAGTCACATAAGTAACAGTCGTGTGCCCAGTCTATTCTCTGCTATATGCGTCGACCTAAAACGTACACTTTTCACAATGTTGAAGTAGCCTATTATCATTCAGATATTGCGTGCCATTGCATTATGCATTTCACGATATGTACATTTGCGATATTTCGATAATTTCGATATATTGTGCAGCCCTAGAGGTGACGTTGAAATCGTGGACCATGGTACTGTTCTTTTATAGTCTACCTCTAGCTTTTTACTTCTGGTGACTGCATTTAGGCCTCAAAATTCATAAAAGTTGTGACAATTATCTTGATGGACAAAATGTGTAATTATCATAATCTTTTATTGATCGTTTTTTTTTTGCGATAATTCAAAAGCCTATTAAAAAAAAAACATCCTATTGAGGTTTTGTCAAGGGAACCAGTGCGATGCTCACTGCCGGTGGCCTAGAAAGTGACATCATACCAGCACCACTCTATATCTCTTCATGGTTCTCGGACACCGTATGTGTGTTATTATTATTAATTTCAGGAAGTCATTTATACAAATGAATTAATTTCAGTGATGTAATTATCACAACGCAGTTAATATGTTGCTCATGTGCACATATAATTATATTAATACATATTGTGATTGCCTATTTGTCTTTACATTTTTTTAAAAACTACTGTATTCTGGATTTATTAATGTTTGTATGCATGCTCTTTGATTGGCTAAGCCGGCCCAAGTCAGTTAAATCCCAAGTAGTTCATCACTTTTAACATAGGATAACATCCATAGAATTGAGGATTCAATCCGATCGTTTAGGAGAATAGTTTTTAGGGCTGCAAAATTTGGCCAAAAATTGTATTATTTATCAATATGACTATAAAAAAAAATAATAATAAGCATTATAATTGTTATTTTAACTAAACAAGAAATATTACTATTTCAATTTCACTGTAAAAAAAATACTATTTAAGAAAACTAATATAATACTGTAAAATCAAATATTTATGGCAATTGTTTTCAATTTCAAACGTTACTCTGAGAAACTGAAAACAACAGATCATGGACTGTTGACGTGTAATTGAACACAGTGTGACCTTTCACTCTGAAACATGCAGCAGCTCATATATTTA
Organism: Gobio gobio; assembly: GCF_949357685.1. Classification (NCBI taxonomy): domain Eukaryota; kingdom Metazoa; phylum Chordata; class Actinopteri; order Cypriniformes; family Gobionidae; genus Gobio; species Gobio gobio. The sequence goes on from NC_137099.1 coordinate 21,900,665, forward strand.
ATTAGATCGCAGCCTTCAGCCATATGATTTCAGTTTTATCTTGACTAATTTACCAGCCCATGTACAAGCCAGATCTGAACCCCCATTGCTCACATGAGAACCAAAACTCAATGTTTTGGAGTACATGCACTAACCGCCAAGTCAACACTTTTTAACCAAGAGGGCACAGTTCTGAGAAAAAAAACAAAAAAAAACAGATTTCTGTTTGTAGTTTGTAGACAAAAACCTGACAAGGAAAAAAATCCATATGGATATTTCATAAAGACAGACAGTCTCATATTGCCCTGTGAAATACAATGCAACGAGGGTCTATTGAGTGACTGTCTGCTTTATTGAACCACCTTTTTGATGACTGAACAAATGCAGAGGGCCAAACACACCCACATTCCTTCACAAAGGTCACCTTAAAGCCTGCTGAATTGATCAGAAAGAGAGAGAGAATGTGTGAGGGAGAGAGAGAATCTGACTCCAGAGGACGAAGTACATCTACTGCTGCAGTGACCTACTGAATAAAACCACTCAGGCAAATGATGTGTGTGTGTGTGCATGAGGTAAAAACTGCATACAAACCACTTTCGACTTATAAGCTGGGAGTGAAACTTTAGGGAGCAATGCCTTAACTTTCCAAAATACTAGCATGAACGAACGCTATGTCTGAACAACAAGCACTGAAACAGGCAGTTGTGCCAATTAATGATGCATACATTATCGTTTTGCATATAATATGGTGCAGAGAAGACCCTGCTGGGACAGATTAGTCATGAGCTGTCTTGGAGGAAAACATGAACCATAATGGCTGCACATCTGTCCAGTGTTAGCGACAGCAGAACTGGGGACAGGACCCACAGTAAACTAGTAGAGCAGTGGCTGCTAGTTTGAGTTATGATACTTATGATACTGATAGATGCCCTTCTCACAGCTGATGCTTTTCTCCTTTTTTGGATTTTCATCTTTCCCTTTGTCAATATACATCTGTCTTTACAGTGCTGCAAACCTTGTGCATGCAGTATGAATGCTGTAACCTGTTAATATGGGCGACAAAATCCATATCCCTTAAAAAGTCATATCTGAAACATTAATAAATATATTAACGTTCAAAAGAAATCAATACTTTTATTTAGCAATTATTCATTAAATTGACCAAGTGACAATAAAGACATTTATAGTTATATATATTTTTAATTACTATTTAACTTTCTATTCATCAAAGAGTCCTGAAAAGGGGATCACATGATGATGATGATATAATAATAATAATAATAATAATAATAATAATAATAATAATAATAATAATAATAATAATAATAATAATAATAATAATAATAAATGTTAATAGAGCACCAAAATTGCATATTAGAATGATTTTTGAAGGATCATGAGACATTTAAGACTGGGGTAATGATGCTGACAATTCAGCTTTGCCATCACAGGAATAAATTACATTTTAAATATATTAAAATATAAAACGTTTTTTTTTTTTTAAATGTAATAATGTTTCACAATATTACTGTTTTTACTATATTTTTAACAAATAAATGCAGAATTAGTGAGAAAAAGAGACTTCTTTCAACAACAAAAAAAGTTAAGAAATGTACCGACCCCAAACTTTTGAACATAGTGTACATTTCAAGATATTAGCATGACAAATTAAAATAATCAAAACATACAGGCAGATTAAACTGCATTGTGAACACAGACTTATGGTTCTTAGAAGCATTATGAGCTATATTTTTTATTTAATAGCAGAGATGCACCGATTATATCCTGTCAATTAAAAGGGTGCGGAAAAACATGTGAAACAATAAATGGTGATTTGATGCTCTTAAAAGTAACGTGATATATCGCTGTAGTGCCTCAAGCGACATAACAGAAGGTATGTTGAAAGATACAGTACAGCTGATTGAAATCCATATCATGTCTCATGTAATCACTCAATTCAACTGCAGAAAGATGTTAATAAAACAGCTTGAGAACAATGTTGCATCACTTAATGTTGCATTTACCTTAGGAAAGTTATCCAGCGTTCAAAGTTTGCTAGTTAGCTATAAAAGAAAACACTAGAGAGGAGCTTATTTACTCTTAATTATATATGTAACTTTGAATAAATTTGCAATGAAGACAAGTAACTAACTTATGTGCAACTGAGTTGTATACAAACATTAAACATTTTTATATACCGGTAAGTGCAATTATCTGAAAATAAATAGCAGTTTAATATAATACATTTGTTGTTCATTGCTACTGCTTATATTATAGTGTACCAAATGAGATGGTTCTCTGTATAGTTTGCAGCATTATTTTGTGAGAGATTTTTTTTTCCTTAAGATAAAATAAAACTATCGGTACCGGCAGATATCATTCTGAATAACCGGCTATTTTATATTGTATCTGTAGAGAAATTGTATTTAGTATCAGTGCATCTCTATTTGATAGTCATTTCAGTAAGAAATTAGAAAATTTAATTAAGAAATGTAATTCATGTCCCCAAAATGCATATAGACTTCAAATATTTTTCCATGCACATTATGTGTTCTACTACACATTTCACAATGATGTAATCCAGCAGTCCATCCTTTATATAAACTTCCAAGGCTGAATTCTCTTCAATGCATAATTCATCTGCTATGACTTATTAATGTCTCTTTTCACAGAGAGAGACAGTGAGAAATCAACAAATCCTGAGGAGCTCAGAGGATGGATAAAAGAAGAGCTTTTCCAAACACATTGATTAGATTATCACCCCACATATGGCTAAAAGTATGTGAACACCCCAATACTATGCCCATATGCTTGACAAAACAGTGTTTTCAAAAACACTGGCAATGATAGGAAGTTCTTCCTTCCTTTGGTGCTAAAGCATCCACTCTTCTGGGAATGCTTTCCACAATGTTTAAAAAACATGGAGGCTGGATTTGCTCCCATTCAGACACATTGAAGTCAGACGCTGGTGTTGGGTGATGGCCCTTGGCTTGCAGTCTGCATTCCAATTTATCCCAAAAGTGTTCAATAAGGTCCAGGTCTGGGCTTTGTGCGGACTAGTCAAGCTTCTACTCCAGATTCAGTATATTATGGACCTTGTTTTGTGCACAGGGGCAGTCGTCCTGCTGGGACAGAAAAGGGCCTCTTCCCAAACTGTTGCCACAGGTTTGGAATCAGAGAATCTTAGAGCACAGAATTCTACACTTTCTATAGTCAGAAAGAAAGAAAGACAGGATCTGCTTTCAACAGAGTTGCAGCGAGTTTGTGAAGTCCACATGGCAACCAGACACACTGTGTGCTTCTTTACTAGGGGTTGCACTGAAAAGAGAAGCTAGAAAAATAGAAGCATAAGTTTAATTTGTACTAAGGACATCCTCAGACTTCATCATCAGTTCTTAGCTATTTGTGTTCTTGGACTCCCCAGGAGTCCTCCAGAAGGTTCTAAGGGGTCCCCAGAAACGTTCAGAGAATAAAAAGACAAAGTAAAAATGGATAAAGTCTAAATGTTTCTCTCCTTCTTGCTTTCTTTCCAGAATTGTGTATGTTTGCTTTGTATCTTTCTAGTGAGTTTGTCTCACTTTATCTTACTCACTGTTAGGCAGTATTCTTAACACAGTACGTACGCTGCTTATATACATTTATTGTGAAAGTTGCTTATACAAATAATTTTTAATTGAACATTTTCTTCTTCCGGTTTATACATCCAACATTAAGTATAGGCAATTTAAGTTTGGGAACAATATTTTATGCATTGTGGGATTGAATAAGTGCATCACTATGGTATCTAACACCACCACAAATGGCTGTCCCCCAGAGGTGGACAAAGTACACAACTCCATTACTTGAGTAAAAGTAATGAAGTAAACATTAAGTATGACCATGGTTGCGCTCACTGCGTCTGGGAACTGCCGCCTTCTATTTTGCCATCAATTGATTAGTGTTCAAAAAATACTTGGAAATCATTGAACTTCATGTGATCCAACAAGAGTGATTACTGATAGGCTGTCTGCACAAAAAAAAAAAAAAGAATCATCCACTGACTTTCAAAGCGGCTACGACTTTCTACTTCGAGGGCCTTGATAGAAATGTAGTGGAGTAAAAAGTACGGTATCTGTCTTTCAAATGTAGTGAAGTAAAAGTCATAAGTTTCCAGAAAAAATACTACTCAAGGAAAGTACAGATACTCAAAAAGTGTACTTAAGTACAGTACTCAAATAAATGTACTTACGGTAGTTACTGTCCTTCAAATGGTGCCCTATTTAAGGGTAAAGGGGGGCGATTTTGAACACAGCCAAGGTTTATAGATCAGGGGTCCATTCTTCGTATGTCCCTAACTCAGTTAGCTGGATTTGGTTTGTTGACGATTTGGCATGATCTTGGATTGTTTGGTATGGTTCTTCGACGCTCATCCTGGACTTGCTGTCATAGCAACAGGTCTGGGAGCAGGTTTAGTTCATGTAAATAGGATTAGATTGCATCTTTTTAAGCAGAGGTGATGCTTAAAGTCTGTCCCAGCCACTGATACTTTCTTACAAGTGTACCCTAATGTGAGGGACAAAAATAATGATTTTAAAAATAAAATTGAAATAATATTATAAGGTTGTGTAGTCTATCATAATATAGAGTAGACACAGCCAATTTTACTCGTTGAGAGATTTATGCATGAGGGAATAATTACCTAATAATTTTATTGGAGTCTTAAACATGATGTACAGTTAGTCTATACCATCTGTGCATTAATATGAACCGCGACAGCTATTATGGGAGTGGCTTGATGCAGCCCAGGAGATAACTTGATCTTGACCCTTAGGACACTTTAATTAATGCTGTCACGCAACATCTGCTACAAAGGTAAAATTAAATGAATTGCTAATTTCAACATTGAAATAAAAATGTAAAGACTGTACAAATACTTAAAATGATTATGAATCGTGAAATAAAAAATTGGGAATCATGTAAATACAGTGCACAATTAATTTATCTATTATAACTTTTATGTTGTTTTGTTTGCTTGGCTGTTTCCTTATAAAGATCCAGAAATTTGTCACGTTTTTTTTTTTTTTTTTTCTGTCAGGTGTCTTTTTTTAATTATATGATGTCACTTTACATTGCTGTCTTGATGCCAGCCAATCGCTGCACTGCTGATAGGGGTTTTGAGTATCAATATCGATCTGTCCTTTTCAAGGAACAAGAATGTGCAGTAATCTCAGACAATTTAATCCAGATATTTTAATCCAATCCACAAATTTGTTTAAAGAATCAGAGTTCGGTTATCACAATTAGAAGATCTGGCATTTGTCAAATTATCTCAGATGTATTAAAGGATTAGTTCACTTCAAAATGAAAATTTCCTGATAATTTTCTCACCCCCATCTCATCCAAGATGTTCATGTCTTTCTTTCTTTAGTTGAAAAGAAATTATTTTTTTTTGAGGAAAACATTCCAGGATTTTTCTCCACATAATGGACTTCAATGGCAACCAATGGGTTGAAGGTCCAAATCAATGCAGTTTCAGAGGGCTTTAAAGGGCTTCAGAGGGCTCTGCACGATCCCAGCCGAGAATCCCAGAGGTGGACAGTAGTGAAGTATTTTTACTTTTCAAGTAATATTAATTTTCAAGTAAATGTACTTTATCAGTGTTTTTCTTTGGAAACCGTTTACTTTACAACATTTCAAAACATAATGTTGTACTTTTTACTGTAGGCTACTATGTTTCAAATTGAATATCATTTAATACTTAATTACATTAACATTTTTGTATTGTATACTTTTACTCAAGGAAAAGTAATTACAATTTTACTTGAGTACAAGAAAGTACTATATTTTTTATGTAATTAAGTATTAAAGATAAAAATAAAAAACAATTATTTATGAAATGTAGTGAAGTAAAAAATATGACATAATAAATTATGCTTTGAAATGTAGTGAAGTAAAAGTTTTCCAAATAAAAAACACTGATAAAATATATACTTGAAAAATGTACTTCCCTACTGTCCACCTCTGGTCTTACCTAGCGAAACGATTGGTTGTTTTCAAAAACAAAAAAAAATATGTATATACCTTTTAACGACAAATGCGCGACTTCAGTGTTGTGCTTCTTCACAAAGTATGACGTCATCACGTCGGAAAGGTCATGTAGGTCAAAGTACCGACCCAGTGCCGGAAAACTCCATCTCATGTTCTCCTCCAACTTTAAACATCATTGTTTTACCTTTATTTATGTAAATGGCCGTTTGATTTGGTCTTTGCATGTTCGTTTTAACACTTCCACGTACGTCACGGACGTGACCTTTCCGAAGTGATGATGTCATATGGCGTGAAGAAGCACAACACCAAAGTTGCACATTTGTGGTTAAAAAGTATACAAATTATTATTATCGTTTCGCTAGATAAGACCCTATTCCTTGGCTGGGATCATACAGAGCCCTCTGAAGCCCTTCGAAACAGCATTGATTTGGACCTTATGCCCAATGGTTGCCATTGAAATCCATTATGTGGAGAAAAATCCTGGAATGTTTTCCTCAAAAAAAATTATTTCTTTTACACTGAAGAAAGAAAGACATGAACGTCTTGGATGGCATGGGGGTGAGTAAATGATCAGGACATTTTTATTTTTAAACTAATCCTTTAAGCGAAGTACGAAGAACAGACCCAAGGCTTGTCTGATCATGACTGCCCTCACACCAGTGCATGCATCATCAGAGAAATTATGTCACTGCATGGAGAGTGGAATTGTAGATTTTGATTTCATGCCTGCTTTAAGCTAAATCCCCACCACTGATGTGTAAACAAGCTCTATTTTGTTTGTTTACTCACAACACACATGGATAAAACAGGAGGAGAATCATTACAGCTTTAACAAGAGGCAAAGAAAAAGGACAGAAAACAAATAAATGCAAGGACATGCTTCACATCTCCTTTCTCCTTGTTGCTCTGTTCTCTCTGTTCTATATTTAGAGCTGGATCATATTTAGACACTAATTAAAAATACAAGAACAAGGCTCTAAAAACCCTGGGCTTTTGCAGGTCTGATATCTAATTCATTTATTATTATTCTTGAATTAATTCACCTGAAATGCAACATCTGTCCACAGTGACACTAAATGACTTCTTATTGCCAAATACCCGAGACGTTTTGCCCATAAACATCTCTATTTATAACATCTAGCTCGAAAAATCTTTCCAATAATCCAGAGCTTAACAAACAGCACAACAAAAGATTTGCCTTATGTCTTAATAAATCCATGGATTTGAATGATACAAAAACAGATTGAACCTTTTCCCCTTTTTAAGAAACATGTGAAATTCTACAACTAAATATATTTAAACTGTTGACGTTTCATTACTGGCGCAGTCCACGCGCTACAAGTGATGCATTTTACCTGTGAGCATACCTGCGCGAGACCGTTTACGATAAATATTTAATTCATATATTTCCCATGACATACATTCTTTACCAGAGCAAAACACTTTCGTTTCCTATTGGGTATATAAACAAAATCCATCTCTCTGCACTTCCTTTGTCAGAAGAGCTGGAGTATCAACTTTTAGTTCATGAATAGATCGTATTACTATCGGAACTCAAAGGCCAGTCTGAACCCCGTGCTTTCCTGCTGAATGAGTCCGCACATTAAAAGCGTTTATGGGCTCATTCATTTCCCTTTTACCGCATAACTATCTGCGAACCTGTAGCTGCGCGTATTTCTAATGGGCTTCCACTGTCAACCAAAATAACCCCACATCACAACGCGTGAAATGAGTAGCTCTTACCTGGCGGGTTAATAGCTGCTGTTATCGCTTTCGGATGTAATTTGCACATTTAGTAGTATGCACAGAGACGGGCTCTTTACACTCTGATTATAATCGTGTGATTCACTTTTGGATGGAAAGGCGTGGATTTAAGACAAGAGCCCAATAACTGTAACAGTCAGAGCGATTCAAAGTAGATGATTTCCTTTAAATATGCAAATTAATAAATAAACATCTTCACTCTTACTTGAAATCGTGGGCTTTCACTTCACATTGTAACTTTATTTAATGGGGAGTTATTTTATGGGGTTATAAACAGGCTACTTATTGTCATTTTTAAATGCAAACGCTACACGTGTTAGTGTGACAGAACAATTCATAAATAATGTAGTGATGTTCTCAGAGGATCATGACTGTTCATTATCATAATCGATCTTTAATCTTTACTAAACTTTTGAGGGGTGAATGACAGTGTCTCCACCTAGTGGGTATTGCACATATGAGCACGAAGATTGGTCAAGACTATGAATAGTTTTAATGCAGCCTACAATAGCTTTAAAGATTTTACTATAACTGTTGTAAATGTTAAAATAAATAAATAAATAAATACATACATTTCCATGCTGATCTGACGTCAGTCTGTTGTTCCCAAATCCTCACAATAAATTATGTGGAAAGTGGGAAATTGGTAACATTAAGAAGTGACTTCTCTGATATGTTTCATTCTCAAGGTACGCTTCACATGCATAATACATTCTTAGATGCAGCATTAAAGATGAAATCATCCATCCTTAATGAAACCAAATGACAGGTTTTGGTCACAAGAGCTGAACTCAGAGATATACATATGACAGTGAGCAAGACACGTCAACTCATATTTCATTGATGGGTGAGGCCTTATCTGATTGTCGTGAAATTCATTGTGGTGTCCCCCAAGGGTCAGTATTGGGGCCTAAATTATTCAATTTGTACATCAATGATATATTTAATGTTTCAAAACTACTTAAGTGTGTTTTATTTGCAGATGATACCAATATTTTCTATTGTGATGACAATTATGATAAGGTTATCAATGTGGTAAATGCGGAACTAAGGAATATAAAAAAATGGATGGATAGTAATAAATTATCTTTAAACTTAGAAAAAACTAAAGCTATATTTTTTGGTAATTACAAGAAAAAAATTGATAAGACGATTGAGATAGATGGGATACAAATTGAAAATGTTTCTGAAATAAAAATTTTTGGAGTTATAATAGACAACAAACTAACTTGAAAAACTCACATCAGACACATAAAAACCAAAGTCTCCAAAAGCCTTGCAATAATAAATAAAGCCAAACAGGTCCTTGATGAGAATACACTCCGTACCTTGTACTGTTCCCTAATTCTACCGTACTTAACTTACTGCGTGGAAGTATGGGGAAATAATTATACTAACTTAATACAATCACTATTTATCTTACAAAAAAGGGCTATACGTACCATACATAAGGCTGAATACCTTGAACATACAAATCCACTGTTTCTTAAATCAAAATTATTAAAAATACATGACCTAGTTAAATTCAATACAGCACAATTTTTATTCAAAGCATTTTACAACTTATTACCTGATAACATACAAAAGTTATTCACGCAGAGAGAGCAGTTATATAGTTTGAGGGGTTATGGGAACTTTTACTACCAACAATCAGAACCACCAGGAGAAGTTTTTGTGTGTCTGTGTGTGGAGTTAAGCTATGGAATAGTCTGGGGCTCGAACATAAACAATGTAAAAGCATTCATCAATTTAAAGCACTGTATAAACAGAAGGTCTTGTCTCATTATAAGGAGTGCGTGGTTTAATTGTGTGGTGTAAAATCATGTATACAGAGTCTGTGTTATCTTACCTTTTAGGTATTCTGATTACCATTGTTGGTATTACTATAATAGTATAGATCTATGAATTCACAGTCTGTGTTATCTTACCTCGTAGGTATTCTGATTATCATTGTTGATATTATCATAATTGTTACATGCGGTAATATATGGTGTGTATCTAAGGAATGTGTTTTTTGTTTTGCTTTTTGGGGGGATTTCCCCTTCTTTTCTTTTTGGAGTTTTTCTCATATTAATATATATCAAATTGTATTGGAATGTTTGGATAATGTCAATAATTAAGGAAGCACTACCTTTGTTCATCTTTGTAATTTTTTTTGTTTGTTTTGTTTTTGTTTTTTTCCTTTTCTTGTTTTGTTGTTTTTCCTGTTTTAAATTGTAACCGGGGTGGGTTTAAATAAGTTAACTTCTACCCACTCCTTTTCGAGCAACAGTTGGAATTGTGATGTTAAAGTATGATGAATTTAACTAGTTGTACAGACTAATCATAATGCTTCTTTATTGCCGTTGTTATGCGTCTTTATATATTGCTCGAAATAAATAAAAATAAATTCATTCATTCATTCATTCATTCATTCATTCATTCATTCATTCATTCATTCATTGAGTTAGTTCCATTACAGCTCCTGAGTGACAGATTTAAAACACCTTATATCCTATTTGAAAATGGCATTTTACATATAAAGCAGTTGGCAGCCTGCATGGTGCGTCTCCAGGCTACACGATCGGAGGCTAGTGTAGACCATGGTGGTCAATATGACACGCACCAAGGGATTTCTTCTAAGAGTCTGTAAACCTCTTCTTTGGTACTCCTCTGTGGTGATGACCAGTAGTAAGTTCACCTTAAAGCACAATCTTTGGTATAGGCGATAATACTCCATTCTAGAAATATGACATGGCCTCGATGCTGAAGACTTCCAACTGTTAGTGGATTTCTCTATTCGTAAGAAAATCGAACTAGTGAATATTAATGATGATTTGGAGACAGCTCCGGTGAAAACGTTCAAGGAGTTGCAGGTGGCGACAGTAAGTGACCCGTGACTATACCATATAGTAGGAGGGTGGTCAATACAATAGTTTTGTATTGATCTTTGTACTCTTCTTCAGATGCCTGTTTTTCCAGACTCTATTGTACAGTCTGTCAAATGCACGGTTGGCCTTTCCCAGCCTATTGTTGATATCTTTATAAACCTTGGCATCCTGACGCTTCCCAAGTAATTGAAGTGATGAACTGTTTTCAACTCTGTCGATAGACTTCCTGAGGTGCGGACTGATAGAGAATTTCTGTCTTTTTCAAGCTGACTTCTAATCCAAAGAGGTGAGCAGCCTCTGCAAAGCAGGCCATTATGCACTGCAGGGCTGACTCTGTATGGGCAACAAGGACTGCGTCATCTGCAAAGAGCAACTCTCAGATGAGTTTCTCCAATGTTTTTGGTGTGGACTTTTCGTAGCCTCAGAACAAACAGGCTATCGGTGCAATTTCGGATGTAGACGACATCCTTGTCATCAAGGGCGTCGTTGGACCCCTTTTACTAGGGCACGTACCCCAGTATAAATCTGCTATGCCCCAGTAAAATCTCAAGCTTGAATTTTAACATTTTATTATATTTGTCAGTGTATTTAGATTGATAGTCCTGCAAAATAAGAAATGGATCTGTATGAAACGTAGTAACCCAATCAATGCTTGTAAAATCAACATAGTTTAACAGAAGTTCAGTGTCTGCACCCATGAGGTAGGCTATGAAAACATGAGGAAACCAAAGTTTCTAAATAATCAGATAATCTCATTTTGACTCAAACATTATTGGCTCCTGTAGATGGACATCAGGATGTTTTTTGTACAAAGCAGGGACAGGGAAGCAGAACAGAGAGATGATGAGTTTGAGGGAGGTAAGACTTGATGAACAATCGACATTCTCAGACATCAGATGAAAAAGCATCAAGTCTAATTCGCTGTGCCAGTTCCTTCAAGATATTTCTATGGGGTTTTATAATGTTTTTTTTATTTATTTATTTTTTATTTATGAATAAAATAAAGCCTGTGGCAAACATAACTGGATGACACTTTGTCATTTCTTTTCCAACATACACTGCACACACTTACACCCCAAACTGCCTTATCTAGTTACTTATTAAAAACGCTTAGGCTTAGGACCAGGTTTTCAAGAATTAATTATTGAAATTCATGCTTTCGCTGTGCGTGTAATTTACGATTTAGAACAAAACGTCAAAGTATATTTATTTATATTTTTATATTTTTTATTTAGTTATATTTACCACAGTCTTTATTTTACACATAAATGGAAAAACCCCATATCTTGATAGCCTGGTTAAAACCAGACCATTCTCAGTAGTAACTGAGTTATGGTCTGGCAAAGCTTCATAGACAAATCATTTCCAAAGGGGCGTCACCAACGGGCGTCGCTCAAATGCCTCTCGGCGCAATTGGATAGACCTAAAACCAATCAGAGCGATGAGGGAGATGACGTATGCAGAGCGACGGAGAAACATCTGAGACTCTGGCCGTTTCTCATATGCGTTCTTGTCTGTACTTGTGTTCTCAAATAGGAAATGTCCCCGGTTTCCATTTCAGAAATCTGGTCACCTTACCTAAACCACATATTAATGTTTAATATATTATTTTTTAAAATGTAAACGAAAAGAGGTAGGGTGTTTTATACTTCGTTTTATTATAAATATATAAGATAATCAATGTAGGCCTAGCTACGCGTTGCCTGAACCACATTCGTGTGGCTATTATTATGTTTAATTTTTATTTTTTTTATGAAATGAGGCAGTGGTGTTTTATGACATATTTCGTACGCGAACTTCTGACTTGCGTCCGTGACTTACCAAGTTTGACTCCGGAGAACGAACTCCCGAGGACGGGAGGACACTAGTCCGCCTACTATGCTCTTGACAGTATCACTCAGTATATATTTGTATATGTAGTGCAGGCAATGCATATTATCTTCAATGCATGTTTATAACAAAACGAAATATAAAAAACCCAGCCTCTTTTCGTTTACATTTAAAAAAAAACACACACACACATAATATAGGCTATGATTATCTCACTGTAATAAATTAAATATGACACAAAACACAACCCAGTCTCTTTTTGTTAAATGTCAGTTTATGTGTGATCATCAATAGCAATTATAAAAGTATAAGTAAAAGGTATAAGAAGCTATATAATAAAAAAAGCAATTCAGTCAAAGTCAGCGCTAGGAGACTACAACGGTAAAGTTTAATATCTTAAAAATATAAAGTTATGAAACTTCACTTTGCCCTCAGACAAAACGATCTGTCTAGGAACAAATTATAGATTAATGAGAGCAAAGATCAGCCGTAAGATCTACACAAGACGAGACGGTTTAACCACTACAGGGACATCAGAGCCAGCGGCAGCCGGCAGAAGGACTGGCCGAGGAAAGGCGCCTCTCGGCGGGCTCAATGATCGATTGAGCGCCACTGAACCACTGGAACTCACAACTCCGAAAACGGCAGATCAAATAAAAAAAAAAAGGCGCTCTCTTTATAAATAAACCACAGATTTGAGCTTTAAACAACTTCATTCACTCCTGAAAAGGACTTAAAACTATATTTTGTAAAACATTAACACTACCAGAGGACTCTCGCTAAGACCCATTCGTTTAGCCACCAAAGGGCCAAGCTGGTATCAGACTTTTGCCGAATCCAGTCGGTAAGACAGCGATAACATTTTTTTTTAGATATAAAGGCTTCGAGTGTTGTTCTTTGCTCGGGTTTTAACGAAAAGGAAAAGTTTAAATCGCTTAAAACAGACGCGATAGCTGATTCGAACGAGTGATGCTCCACAGCAGCGGCAAATCTGCTTCAACGTCGCTGCGCTGTCGTCATCGTGTAAAGCCCGCCCCAACGTTTCTAATTGGTGCCGCGATTTCTAGGGTTTAGAAATGGGTTTGAATGGACTCTTTGCCAGACTACTTGCTGAGCAAATCTAAATTTGCCGGAAGTTGTCTGGGTTTTCCCAGGCTAATATCTTGAGGGAACCTGAGGTGAATTATGTTAATAATGTTGTCATAAAATGACTGGTTTCTTAATATGTTGTAATTGTAAATTCTTTATTATCATAAGAGCATCATGCTGAATTTAATTTATAATTTTTTTGGCTTTAAAATGAAGATTAAGCTTGCAGCGCACAAGGCGATGGTCAGTAAAACACTCTGCAAGGGCCATTACACAGGTGAGCTTGACATATCAAAGGTTTCTCTGGCGCACCAAAATGTTAGCTGGATCCCCTTGAACGGTTGATGCATACCCTCTAAAAAGTGTAGCATACATCTTGTTATGAAGTCGGAGGCGCATGGATCATGCAGTCAGAGTGGCCTATTGGCAGGTTTTCAAGTTTGGGAAGTAGGCCTAATGGTTTTTCTTATTATAAAGCCAACGCCAGAAAAGTGTATTTCAGTTTCTGGCTTGCCTGACCAATAGAAGGTGTAGCCTGCACCATGCTATTGAAGCCGGACTTTGCTAAGAGCAGCCATGTTAGGAGTTCATGTTAGGAGTTCATGCAACGCCGCTTTGACTGTCGGGAAGAAGTCTGCTGTGGAACAAAAGTGTGCATTAAGGGTGTAAATCGACCACAAGCACCCTTCTGAATCCTAAAATGACAAATGGGACACCCTACGGTCTCTTGGACTTAATGGACACGCACATATGTCAGCCATTGCAAGTCCACAAGACAGAAAGTGCATATGAAGTGTGCCATTTGGGACAGTGCCTAGAGCAGAGCATCATTCTGAATGACCACTGTCTGCTGTGTCAACATTTCAGCATTCCAGTTTTAGTTTTGAATTACCTTTTGAGGCAGGCATGCAGGTGCATACCTAATTTTCTGTTTTGTTGGTTTTCGACCGCTTTTAGAGATGCCCGTTGACCCCCTGAACTCCTACCAGGAGAACCAGGCAGTGGCCATGCAGCGATCACTACACCAGAAAAGGAGAGACGATGTATTTTGCATACACTTCACGTAAGTGTGTTCAGGACATCAGTCCAGTCCAGACTACCCACCCCTCCCCCTACAAATATGTATTTTGATTAAATAAATGCAGCCTTGGGGAGCATTAAAATACTTTTTTCAAAGTTCATTAAAAACAAACAAAGATTTGAATTGTATAGTGTTAACTCATATGTTGGTGTGAGTTTAAATGCCCCAGCAAACAGATCAAATGGTTTAAATGCAGCAGTAGTCCTCTCACTGGATGATGCTGATAAGGTACTTGGTGCTGTGAGCTCTCCTAATCCCAGTGTGGGTCCTGATGAGAACCTTCCTCCTGCCCTGCCATGATAACCGAAAGCTCCTCTCCCTGATCAAGTTTGCTTTGCAGCATAACGTCCTTCAGGCTCTATCACACACAGCCTTATAAACTCATTCTGCCAAGGGTTTATGTAGCCTATATGTGTGAGCCAGAAGGTACCTGGAAACTGATTTAATTGATTTTGCTTGGCCAAACCAGTAAAAAAAAAGAAAGAAACTGCAATAAAACTTCGGGCTGTCAACAGATTAAAAATGAATCAAATAATTATTTTTTAAGGAAAATAATAACATATAAAAATTAATAATATGTAGATGCACTCTAAAAAGGATGGTTCTTTAAAGGTTCTTTACTTTAGGATGGTTCTTTAAAGGTTCGTAGCAATAGTTTACAATCATATCGTCCGGAGGAACCCTTTATACTGAAATGATTTTTTGTGTTAGAGTTTAGGGTTCTTTATTCCTGCCTTTTTGTTTTTCAAATCTGTAACTGTCAAAGCGACCAAATTACTGATTTTAACCCTAACCCTGTCAACCCTCTCGACAGGTTAATTATTTATTTCTTGAAATGTCTATAAATTTTAACTTTAAAAATGGTAGCTTTTTTTTCTCCTTTTAGTTTAACAGAACATGTTGGCCTAAGTGTGAGCAGCTCTTTTCAGTTAAGGATAGCCTGCTCATCATCTCTTCTCCACAAAGTAAGTAACAGACATATTGAATTTATGATATTATTAGATTTTTTTTAATGATTACTTTATGCCTAAAGAGACCCATAAAAACATTAAAGCTATCCCATCACATTAAAGGCTCACATACTGTACATTTTTGCTCATTTTGGCCTTCATAAACATAATTTAAAATGGAAGAGACAAACTGTAACTCTAAATTCAATTGTGTATTTCAGAGGATGTCATGTACCAAAACCTCATCATCTGTAGAGAAACCTCTCAGAATATATACATAATGGACGTAAATACATCATAGGATTGTGAAGATATTTCACTGGTCTTCATTACATTTCATGTTCAGTGTCAATTGTTATTTATTAATGTATTCAGCTAACAACTGTTATTAGAGTCATTTTCCTACAATTTTCCAGGTCAATAAAAAATAAAAGTAGGCTACCTATTTGACACAACATGTCTGTTTTTGTGTTGTTGTTGTTTTTATATAAAATATAAAAAATAATATCAAAATATAATAAAAATATATACAGTAAATATAATATAATATCAAAATAATATATAAATATAATATAAATAATATATTGGGCACCAGGACACCCTAGACCAGAGGTCGATGATCGACTTTATGGTCGTCTCATCGGATCTCCGGCCGTATGTCTTGGACACTCGGGTGAAGAGAGGGGCGGAGCTGTCAACTGATCACCACCTGGTGGTGTGTTGGATCCGATGGCTTGGGAGGAAGCTGGACAGACTCGGCAGACCCAAACGTACTGTGAGGGTCCGTTGGGAACGTTTGGCCGAGCCCCCTGTCAGAGAGATCTTCAACTCCCACCACCGACAGAGCTTCGTCCGGATCCCTAAGGAAGTCTGGAGATATTGAGTCCGAGTGGACCATGTTCTCCACCTCCATTGTTGACGCGGCTGCTCGGAGCTGTGGCCGTAAGGTCTCCGGTGCCTGTCGAGGCGCCAATCCTCGAACCCGGTGGGGGACACCGGAAGGAAGGGATGCCGTCAAGCTGAAGAAGGAGTCCTATCGGGCCTGGCTGGCTTGTGGGACTCCTGAGGCAGCTGACAGGAATCGGCAGGCCAAGCGGACTGCAGCCCGGGTAGTTGTGGAGGCAAAAAATCGGGCCTGGGAGGAGTTCGGTGAGGCCATGGAGAAAGACTATCGGTTGGCCTCGAAGAGATTCTGGCAAACTGTTCGATGCCTCAGGAGGGGGAAGCCGTGCCCTACCAACACTGTTTACAGTGGAGATGGGCAGCTGTTGACCTCAACTGGGGATATCGTCGGACGGTGGAAGGAATACTTTGAGGATCTCCTCAATCCCACCGACACGTCTTCCATTGAGGAAGCAGTGGCTGAGGGCTCGGAGGTGGACTCGTCCATCACCCAGGCTGAAGTCATCGAGGTAGTTAAAAAGCGCCTCGGTGGCAAGGCACCGGGGGTCGATGAAATCCGCCCTGAGTACCTCAAGTCTCTGGATGTTGTGGGGTTGTCTTGGCTGACACGCCTCTGCAACATCGCGTGGCGGTTGGGGACAGTACCTCTGGACTGGCAGACCGGGGTGGTGGTTCCTCTTTTCAAGAAGGTGGACCGGAGAGTGTGTTCCAACTACAGGGGGATCACACTTCTCAGCCTACCTGGGAAAGTCTATGCCAGGGTACTGGAGAGGAGAATTCAGCCGATAGTGGAACCTCGGATTCAGGAGGAACAGTGTGGTTTTCGTCCCGGTCGTGGAACCCTGGACCAGCTCTATACCCTCTCCAGGGTGCTGGAGGGTTCATGGGAGTTTGCCCAACAAATCCACATGTGTTTTGTGGGTTTGGAGAAGGCATTCGACTGTGTTCCTCATGGCATCCTGTGGAGGGTGCTCTGGGAGTATGGGGTCCGGGAACCCCTGCTTAGGGCTGGTCGGTCCCTGTACGACCAGAGCAAGAGCTTGGTTCGCATTGCCGGCAGTAAGTCAGACCTGTTCCCGGTGCATGTTGGACTCCGGCAGGGCTGTCACCGGTTCTGTTCATCATTATTATGGACAGAATTTCTAGGCGCAGCCAAGGGCCGGAGAGTGTCCGGTTTTTCGGATGATGTGACATGTTGGCCTCCTTAAACCAGGACCTTCAGCGTGCACTGGGACGGTTTGCGGCCGAGTGCGAAGCAGCTGGGATGAGAATCAGCACCTCCAAGTCCGAGGCCATGGTTCTCAGTCGGAAAAGGGTGGCTTGCCCACTTCAGGTTGGTGGAGAGTTCCTGCCTCAAGTGGAGGAGTTCAAGTATCTTGGGGTCTTGTTCACGAGTGAGGGAAGGAAATGGGAGATTGACAGACGGATCTGTGCAGCTTCTGCAGTAATGCGGTCGCTGTACCGGTCTGTCGTGGTAAAGAAGGAGCTGAGCTGTAAGGCAAAGCTCTCGATTTACCGGTTGATCTACGTTCCTACTCTCACCTATGGTCCTGAGCTGTGGGTCATGACTGAAAGGACAAGATCCCGGATACAGGCGGCCGAAATGAGCTTTCACCGCAGGGTGGCTGGGCGCTCCCTTAGAGATAGGGTGAGAAGCTCAGTCACTTGGAAGGAGCACAGAGTAGAGCCGTTGCTCCTCCACATCGAGAGGAGCCAGCTGAGGTGGCTCGGGCTTCTTTTTCGGATGCCTCCTGGACGCCTTCCCAGGGAGGTGTTCCAGGCACGTCCCACCGGGAGGAGTCCCCGGGGAAGACCTAGGACACGCTGGAGGGATTATGTCTCCTGGCTGGCCTGGGAACGCCTCGGGGTCCCCCCGGAAGAGCTGGAGGAAGTGGCTAGGGAGAGGGAAGTCTGAGTGTCTCTGCTTAGACTGTTGCCCCCGCGACCCGACCCCGGATAAGCGGAAGATGGATGAATAAATAATATAAATATCTTGTTGCCCAAATAAAGGCAACAAGATATTATAAGACCAGGCAGATAGAGGACTAAAAACAATATTAATAAATAATACAAACAAATAATATTAATACAAATAATATTAATAATATGGAGATATTACTAATATTAATGAAAATAAACTATTGTGTGTGTGTGTTTGTGTGTGTGTGTGTGTGTGTGTGTGTGTGTGTGTGTGTGTGTGTGTGTGTGTGTGTGTGTGTGTGTGTGCGTGTGCATGTGCGTGTGTGTGTGTGTGTGTGTGTGTTTTTCTTAACATACCCCTTTAGCCAAATTTGATGTCAATAATAAAGCAATTTAGCCCAACTGATGAAGAGGTGCATTAGACCAAACAGGTTGGGAAACATATAGTTCTAAATTAGTGTCTAATGATTTGAATTCTTATGAGACAAGCAAATACATTAACAACCTAAAATGTCTTTCTTTGCTCTTTCTGTTTTCTGTTTTCATTACACAAAACAGGAAGACAGGCAGGAAGTGGTAAAAACGTTTCGTTTTGAAGGAGACATGCTGAAAAATATCTTATTTTTAACTAAATGTGGGACTAGATAAAATAAAGTGTGTGATGCAAGATTGTGTGAGATTTCCAATGTATGGTCAACAAGTTGAGAGGCTGGTTGAGAGGCTGGTGACCTTACAGTGCCGCAGTCATCGCCGTCTTTTACCATGACGAGATCAGGTGCCATCAAACTCAGCATCGTCTTCTTTCTCATCTTCATCTTGTGCCTACCAGAGTTTTTTCCAAGTAAGTAAAAGTAGCAAAGTAAGATGGTTTGGGGTCCTCGAGCAAGCGTGAGTGAGGGAAATGTGGCAGTGGTGTGGGTTTGTGTGAGCATGTGTGTTTCAGAGAAATGCGTTTTCAGAAGGAAATGTTTGTATGATTGACAGCATGAGTAAACATATTGTTCATGTCTTTTAGAGATATACGATGAGGTGCATTGTTACGGTACCTTCTGTGTATCTAAATTTAAAAAATATTAAACTTTAAAACAGACCAAAACAGTTGGCACTCTGTCGCAGGTGATTACACCATTGTGGTCTGGACATGGATTGAGGCGTTAAAAACCACAGAGTTTGCACGTGAATTTTGTGTGTGTGACTGTGTGTAGGGTAAAACTTTGGATTCTATTCACACACAGCCTATACAGTACCAATTCACATTTGTTTTTATGGTTTAAGACACTGTCTCTGGGCAAAATATCCTTACTCTGCCCTGCTTAGACCAGCCATAAACCTTATACAGTACAAAACTGTTAGGTTGGTTTGGCTTGTTAGGTTTCTAACTTTTAGACATGAAATGTCACTCTAACTTGCCAACAGCAACAGAAAACCACTCTGGTGTTTGAGAAAACAGGAAGAGCAACTTCACAAAATTGTACAAAGTTCAAAGTTGTACACACGTGACAAAGGTGTCAGATGAAAGAGGTACAAATGTGAGCAAATGATAGCTTTAATTTTTGCTGTAACTTATTAAAACCTGTTCTGATAGTGTTTGTGAAGCTTAAGTAATGCTTTATTGATGTAGGCGAGATCTATTAATTTAAGGAAATCATTAATAATACATAAAATAAAATACATTCATACAATGACTTGAATATGACTTTTATGACAAGCATTTTTTTTTTTATGAAAAATAATTTGACATATCTTGGGGGCATAAAGTCAAAAATATCAGGTACAACTGTCTTGAAATCATAACAGAGTAAACTAACTAGTTTTCCTTGAAAGTTTAATATTATTCTTAAAATTATTATTTTATTATTAATTTTAAACAAAACTGCTGCACTGCTAATTAAAATTTGACAATTAACTTCTGTCCACAAAATAAGTGGTGGTGTGACAAGACATTCATTCAAACAGGAAATTGCATCAGAGGATCCCTGATGATTATGTGTCTCACATGTATTTAAATGTGTCTGGGGGGGAAAAAATCTTAAAGCTGCTGTCCGTAACTTTTTTTGTGTTCAAGATTTACAAAAATGATATAATGAGAATGTACAACATGAATCCATGATTTTGTCTTACCCTGAATCATTATGGTACCCTTATAATAAGTGTTGATATTGGGACTATTTCAGACCAGTCTGGTAGGACCCGCTGCGGAGAAAACAGAGTTTAGAAGAAGTAGCTCCGGCTGCAATGTTCTTCCGCAAGACGCATGCAGTTCTGTTTATTAACCGCTAGAGTGGAAAAAGTTACGGACTGCAGCTTTAAAGGTGTCATGAACTGGCTTTTTAAAATGTTTTATACTGTTGTCTGAGGTCTACTTGTGATATTCGCATGGTTTTTACATTCAAAAACATCATAATGAACAAGTAATAGCCTATTTTCTGCCCTGGTTTTGAGCCTCTCTCAAGACACTCTCGGTTTTAATGGGTGTGCCGTACTGAAGACTTGGAAGTAAACGCCCACTGCTATGATTGGATAAGCTTTGTGTCTGGGGGAATATTTGGAATATCTGCTCATATTTAATGAGCTTCGCCTCCCCCATGAGTACGCGTGAGGCATTGTTGGGAAAAAAGCGTGTTGGGAAAGCGTGTTGGGGCTCGCAAAAGGTCTTTATCAAACAAACACAATGATTTAGCTCTCATCCACCGCCAAGTAAGTAGCCTTCGTTGCAGACTGCATGATCAAAACTTCTGAATACAAAACTGAATACTTGGAAATAAACGCCCACGGCTAGGATTGGATAAGATTTGCATATTTAATAAGCTGCAGCTCCCCTCAGTACATGTGGGAATTGTTTTGAAAGCGTCTGGGAAACGCTCACAGGACTCGCAAAATATCTTTATCTAACAAACACAGTGATTAATCTCTCATCCACCCGCGATTCACTGGAATGTTTTTTTTTTAATTATTACTTGGCTCGCCCGATCAGCGAATATAACTGCGAACCGTACACACACACACACACACACACACACACACACACACACACACACACACACGTGCTCAAGAAAGGAATGTTATTTCACTATTTAAGATAGCCCGTCGGCAGGCCGGTGATACGTTTTGGTATCCCATCTGAAAAACACATAGCCCCGGGACGTTGGGCTTTCAAAAATGTCAAGTCCGAGCCCTGGCCCATAACGTTACAAGTCAGAGTATGATAATGAATGAAGCAATAACACTTCAAATAGAGGATTCTCCAGCCTGTGACCGCGTGCTAAGGTATGTAATCAATAGATATCAAACGATCTATAACAATGCAATACTAACACATATAAAAACATGTTTTACTCACATAAGTGTGTTGCACCATTCCTGTCAGATCCAATATAGAAGGCACAGCATTGTGTTTTAATCTCAATATGTCTGTAAATCCAGTCTCGACCTGTATCTTGTTTACAATCGATTCCGCGGTGAAATGAAGCGAACAAACGCGCAATGTCTTAAGCACGTGAGCTGGAACCGGCATGTTTATTGCTCGGTAGCGCGATCCGTTTAGCTCAACGAGTCGGTGGGCGGGCTTGAGCCGGCGCTTCAGCATTCGATGACGTCAAGGGTCGACATATTCTGAGATCTCTCGTTTTCTGGGCCTGGTGTCAATAAAAGCATTTCTTTGACTAACAAGGAAGTTTTCAGCTCTGTAACTCATAGGATATTCTTATATCACGGTGAACTTTTATATATCAAAGGCTCCAGGGAAAGTGGATTTCCCAATTCATCACCCCTTTAAGATGATACGTATTGGTAGCTCGTCTGGAAAACACATAGCCCCGGGACGTTGGGCTTTGCGAGCCCTGTGACAGTTATGTTTAGTTAGACATGTACACAATGTAACATTGTATTTGACCTGTAACAATGCAATACTCTCACATATAAAAAACATTTTTTACTCACATTAGTGTTGCTTCATTCATTCATGTAATCTCATCCTGTCTGCAAATCCAGTCTCTTGTTTACAAACAAAACCGGTGAAATGAACATACTTCCCCAATGTCTGCCCAACGTCAGCTGGATATTCATTAAAAATAAAGTTCAACCACACATTTCCAATATTAGAATCCGAAGGAAGCTTATGCATTGACTGTGTTCTTCCACAACCAGGCACAGCGCAATATCTTGCTATCTTCGGCATGTTTATTGCTCGGTAGCGTGATCCGTTTAGCTCCACGAGTCAGTGGGCGGGGCAACAGAATCAGGCGTACATATTTATCTGTTGAGGCGGCGTTTCAGCATACGATGACGTCAAGTGTCGACATATTCTGAGATCGAGCGTTTTCTAGGCCTGGTGTCAATAAAAAGCTTTTCTTTGACTAACAAGGAAGTTTTCAGCTCCGAAACAATAAACTTTTATATATCAACGGCTCAAGGGAAAGTTGATTTCTCAATTCAGCACCCCTTTAAAGTTGACATGAGCCAGAAGGTGCTATAGTCTAATAATCCTATATTGTGGCATTCCGTATACAAGTGAAACAGCTTTTTGAACAAAAATCGAACTTAATTTTGTTTATCAGGAATTGATTAGGTCATTGGATTGTTGTCATTTGCATTGAGTGCAACAGTCAGGTTCCGGAAGTAAAAACTTTTTCTCTATAGGAAAATTGATTTCAAACAATAAGACTGTGAGCTATGAGGTTGTTAATATATGGCATTTGCCTCTGCTGAAGCTGCCAGCCCACATTCTTTCAGGTTATTTTTAAAATAATCAAGTCAAGTCAAGTCACCTTTATTTATATAGTGCTTTATACAATACAGATAGTTTCAAAGCAGCTTTACAGTGATAATAAGAAAAATGATTCAATGATGCAAACATTTCGGCTGTATAGCAGCTCTAAAAGAAAAAGGAGCATTGTTCAGCTGAAGACAGTTCAGTGCTGATTCAGTTATCAATTATAAAAAATGAGTTCATTTTATTTAGCAGTTCTGCAGAAATAAAGTGCTGTCATCATTCACCTCAGTTCAATAATTATTTTTAACAGTGGAATTCCTGGCAAAAAAAAACTACATTACCCATGATGCTGTACAGAAAATTACACCAATCAGAGAGTTGAAAAAAGCACCATGAGCAAAATAGCTCTGTAGCTCCGCCCATTCCCATGTAGCACTTATATTTCTTCATTGGTTTTAATTTGATAATGCTGTTCCCAATGCTTCATGGGGTTGTAGGTTTTTCCCTCACTAAAGCTGTTAAGTACACAGTCTTGTACTGTCTTTTTATCCGATTTTCAAAAAACTTTTTGGCTTAAAATCAAAGTTTGTAATGTTGTGATCTGGTTGGCTTGGTTCATGGCTTATAACTCTTTAACAAAGACTTTTTTTATAAATCCCTATGGGAAAAATAAATGGAAAAAAATATGGACATATGGAAAATTCTGTCATTAATTACTCATGCCGTTCCAAACCCGTAAGACCTTCGTTATTTGGAACACAAATTAAGATCTTTTTGATGAAATCGGAGAGCTCTCTGATCCCTCCATAGACAGCAATTTAATTAACACTTTCAAAGACATCGTTCATCTTTCTGGGCCTTGAAAGTGTTAATAATACATTTTCTTATTTTTTTCACAGAAGATTCACACATTCAGTTTCTTTGTGAGCCTTTTGACCCTTGCACACCTGAAAGTAATGCACGGGTATGTGTTCAGGCTGACCCTCCATGCGAGACAAAACTCATAAATGCCAGCAGTCAACACAGACGTAATGAAGAATGGTATCTGTGTAAGGCTGAAATGGATCTGCGGCTTCTCCAAAACAATACTTCACAGTCAGGTGGGATAGCTGTTTTATTATTATTTTATTCCTGAAATGTACTGCTGCTTGTTGTTTATTGTCTACAATAACCAATAATGATAACCGTATGCATGCTGTACATTTCATAGGAGAGGATGAAATAGTGGTTCTGGCAATGAAGCCTGGCAATCTCTCTGGATGGAACATTAGTGTATTAGCGTTTCTCAACAGCACTGGTCTATACACTCGACCCCAAAATGACCAGAGACTATTCTACTGCTACCTCCCACCAGACAACAGCAAATGCCCAGATCTGAACATGTCCACAGAAGAACCCACACAAGAAAACACTGGTCCTCCAAGACAAAACACTTTGCTCAAAACAACTACAACAGCTTCTACACATGAGCTTAAGTGCCAAACAACTAGCAGCAGTTTCCTCTTTTACTACCCGGACCACAATGAAACGGCAGGATCTGCTGCGTTATCAGTTACACAAACAAAAAAAGGTGAGAAACTGTCAGAAAACTCTGTTGTCTTCAACAATGCCATGCTACACACAAGACAAATGATAATAAACCATATTTTAACATTAAGTAAGAGTATATTAAAAATAATTAACCAAAATAATTAAAAATATCAGAACTTTGGCTAACATTCTGGCAAGTTTCTCTCGATGTTATGAGAACATTCTTCGAGTAAACTTCAAAGTATATATATATTTGTATCTGTGTGTTTTCTTATGTCCTTAACAATTTGGAAAATATGTTGTTACATATAGGGTGAATTGGGACCCTTTTTGCCATTGAGATGACTTGGAAAAAGTGTCCCAATCACCCTGAATTCACCCCTATTGTATACATATTGTAAAGCATATTTATATAAATGTTTTTTCTGACTTTTCTTGTAAGAGAAAAAAAGACTTCTGAGCAAAAATAACAATTGCTTTATACCAAACTTTAGACTTTTTAAACACATTTTATAATACAATACAAATAATTTTAAAAATATAATTTTTTTTGCCATGTTGATCAGATATAATTTTCCAAATACACAGTGAAACGTTTTCACCCATCTCTACCTCCCTCATAAATTCCCTCTGAAGAGGAGCTGAGACTGTCTTTCATCCTGTCTATTGATTCGGGCATGGAAAGAGACAGCAGCAGGACATCATAATTCAACCTAACTTTTGATAAATATATTATGGCAATACATCAAGCCAGTCTATTCAGTGTTTGACATATCCAAAACCACAAATCCTTACAGACAGCACACTGGCAGACTCATACAAGGTCATTTAAGTTAATGTAAGTGTAAAATTAACTTGGCAAGACTCTTAAGAGGGGGATAGTGTAAACTTGGAGTTTCTGATGTTTAAGCAAATGCTGTATTGTTGATCATGTTTCATTCATGTACTATGTTTCACTGTCCTGTTACATTTTCTGTTGCTATTGTACTTCATTTCCTTGTTCTTAGAGGGCTGGTGTGTGATCACTTCGGTGTGGTTTGCTCTGGTACTGGCTGTGGTAGTGGTAACACTATTGAGTGTAGGCTGCCTGATCTTCAGGAGCAAACGTAGTGAGTATCACTTCTACAAAACAAATCTGAGGCCCAACAGCCCTTTGACAATGGGGTATTTTCCGTTTGGAAACCATTTATAATTCACTGTGCATGGACATCATATTGGATTAATCAATCTCATTTTGGTCTTTTCTCTTTAGGAAAGTCCCAATTGGTCACATTTGGGCCGGTTTCAGCTAGTGGACATCAGCTCAGCAAGACAACAGAAAATTGTGAGTGACAAAAAAGTGATAAAGTTTATAGTCGCAAAATTTGTGCTAATAGCACTTCTCAGGGTAACATGAAACCAAAACACAAACAGAACAACCATAATGTAGCGACACAATCAGACCAAACACCGGGACACGCTGGGACTATAAAAGAAAATGAACAAGACACAGGTGGAGCACATGGGGGCAAATCAAAGACCATGGCAACAGAAGAGCATGAATGAAGAAAACAAAGGAAACGACTGAGAGAAGAAAACTAACTCAAAGTAAAAACAAACACAGATCAGACGTGACAGCAAATTAATTTTCAAATTTTTGCTTTCAGTGATGAGCAATGTCCCTGATGTGTCCATAGCAATATGCAGCATGGGTGGTAAGCAAGTGTTTGTCTTGTGATTGTTAGGCAAATGTGTCCTTGTTAAAGCAAATGTTCTTCATTTGTCTAAATAAACCGTGGCAGTACCATGGGACAGGAATGGTATCAGTGGTAGCTATTTGATATACACCGATCAGGCATAACATTAAGAATATTGTGTTGGTCCACATTTAGCTGCCAAAACAGCCCTGACCCGTCGAGGACATGGACTCCACTAGATCCCTGAAGGTGTGCTGTGGTATCTGGCTCCAAGATTTTAGCAGCAGATCCTTTAAGTCCTGTAAGTTGCGAGGTGGGGCCTCCATGGATCAGACTTGTTTATTCAGCACATCCCACAGCCACCAGGGAATACCGTTTCCATGAAAGGGTGTGCAACAATGCTTAGGTACGTGTCAAAGTAACTTCCACAAGGAGGGCAGGACCTAAGGTTTCCCAGCAAAACATTGCCCAAAGCATCACACTGCCTCTGCCGACTTGTCTTCTTCCCATAGTGCATCCTGGTGCCATGTGTTCCCCAGGTAAGCGATGCAGGCGCACCCGGCCATCCACGTGATGTAAAAGGGAACGTGATTCATCAGACCAGGCCACCTTCTTCCATTGCTCCATAGTCCAGTTCTGATGCTCACGTGCCCACTGTTGGTGCTTTTGGCGGTGGACTGGGGTCAGCATGGGCACCCTGACTAGTCTGCGGCTATGCAGCCACATACGCAACAAACTGTGATGCACTGTGTATTCTGACACCTATCAGAACCAGCATTAACTTATTAAGTAATTTGAGCTACAGTAGCGCATCTGTTTGATCGGACCACACGGGCCAGCCTTCGCACCCCACGTGCATCAATGAGCCTTGGCCCCCTGTTCACTTGCTGCCTAATATATCCCACCCACTAACAGGTGCCATGATGAAGAGATAATCAGTGTTATTCACTTCAACTAATAATGTTATGCCTGATCGGTGTTGGTATGATTGCCATATTCATAATAACCTGATATTTACATGGTGCTCCAAGAAAGAATATCATGATATTACCATTGGCATAGGCCCAAAAAAAAAAAACATGGTAATAACATTACTAAAATAAAAACGCATTTATATTTACAAGGCAATATATGTAGGGATTGCTAATACTTGTGTCCTATTTTTATATAGTTTTATATAGTTTATACTCATTTCATAGTTGCAGTTAAAGGTTGATATATTTCTGTCTCTCTCATATAGATGATGATGTATTCTCCGAGATCTCTTTAATTGAGAACAGAACAGAAGGTAAACAAGCATCCTGTTCTATCCTAAGGCACTCTTTTTACTCAGAAGAGATTTGTGCTTTATCAAAATGTTGTAAAGTAACCTTATATGTTTTATCCAGCACTGACTTACTCCAAACCAACCTAACTCTCAATCTATACTTTCACAGAAAACCTCAAGGTAGCTGACCTTATGTACAAGACAAGTAAGTGTTCGGATATTTCTTTTTTATGCAGAGGGATATAAGTTGTGTCCCAAAAGACAAACTGTGCACGTATACACTATGTACTTATGCACTCAACCATGTAGAGTATGAATTGTATACAGTTATTTAATCTGATAGCCCCTCCCCCTCCACTACGTATATAAATCTGCGACAGTATTTAAATTGCACTTTTTATTTAGTGTGAACACACTAATCACACTGTTTATACTACAAAACAGCACCGATTAGTGCATATTAGTGCCCATATAATCTTATGATATTAGGTTAAACTTATTTGGCTTGCTGTCCACTGATGAGGGGCTCTGTGAAGCAGCTTCAACTGGAGCTCTGATATACCCCCACAGTGACAAAATATAGGATATGATTATGTAGGGCAAGGTACCTAAGATAAAGGTGGAGTTTGGGGAGGTGGTAGGATGCTGGAACATCTGAGACTTGATTGTAAGATTAGATGGGCTCGCTCCTCCCTAAATTACGTTTAGGAACATCACTAAATACAAGAGAAGTGTCCTTGGAGCAATTTAAGGGACACTCATGATGAAAATTCTGTCATCATTTACTCCCCTCAAGTTGTTACAAACCCATATGACTTTCTTTCCTCTGTGGAACATCATAGTTTTGAGAATGTTCCCGCTGCTCTGCTCATTACCAAATAGTGGATGGGGTCATGGGGACCAGAAAACACCAAGTAAAAAGGACATAAAAGCACCATATGTGACTCTTCCAAAACTTCCAAAACCATATGTTAGCTTTGTGTGCCATTTTGTGAGCCGTGGTCAAAATTAAATTGTATTGCATTCTGCTATAGGCCTATTTAACACCTTTTGTTCCCTGGAAGAATGAAAGTCATTTCAAATTTCATTTTGGATGGGTTATTCCTTCAAATCTGCAGCAGTATGCTACTGTAATGCCTACATCAATCAAAATGTTTGTACTGAATGTGTGTGTAGTAGACAACCATATCCGATATACTGGATGAAGTTGTGTATATATATATATATATATATATATATAGTATATAGGGAAAAACTGGTCTCCTATACAGTGTATTTTATGTATTCCTAATAATGGTAGGCTATGTGTGTTTATTAATTTTTAATAATGGTCTGTCATGTTCTAGGATTGTCACCGATCTTTGAGATTACAGGTATGACTGAGACACATAACACACTTATATATTCTTTCAAGAAACATTTTTAAAAAATCACAGTAGCATTGAATAGCATTGAATACACATATAGAATACACAAATCACAAATTTTGCAAATCTCAACTGCTTGAATGTTTATATTGCCACCAAATGTAAACTATTATCACCCAGCGATATATTTAAAATTGGATATAGTACATTCAACCTTATCCGCATATAGTCACATAAAGCACTATGTAGCCTAGTGTATAGCAAATCTCAACTGCTTGATTGTTTACATTATTGCCCAGCTCTGCTAAATGTGACTATATAAGGCATGAAGACATTAAAGGGGTCATATAATGCTTTTATTTTATTTAATTGTTTTTGCAACAAAGCACAAAATTCCACTATAAAAGGAGTTATTCTCTATAT
Source organism: Gobio gobio (assembly GCF_949357685.1). NCBI lineage: Eukaryota > Metazoa > Chordata > Actinopteri > Cypriniformes > Gobionidae > Gobio > Gobio gobio. The sequence continues at coordinate 21,930,052 of NC_137099.1, forward strand.
CAGTAAGCACTGCTTCTGAGTTATCAGTCAGCCTCCCTTCCTGTCTCCTGAGATACCTTCATCTTATCGATTTTGGAAGGAAGCGTAGATGTATCCTTCATTGCCTTTGAGGTCCCACAATGCGCATTTAAAAAGTTTTTAAAAAATTAATATGGCGTCTGAAAGTTTGTGTAAATGTATTTTTGACCAATGTTTTCCACTTTTGATGTCATTTCTAGAGAGAAATTACTTTTGTAGTAATTCAATATTTGCTTAGTTATCACAAAAGCTTGCTCTATTGTGTTGTAGATCATTAAAGCGTTACGCTGCCTCAGAGGCCTGTCAGAAACTAGTTTTGTGAGGTGCCTTTGTGCGCAAATGCTGCGCCTGCAAAGTCATTTAAAGAGATAGTTCGCCCTGAAATGAAAATAAAGATCTTTTATTCTTTTGTTCACCCTGCTGTTGTTCTAATGCCCTATGTTCTTCTATCTTTTTCAGACCTCAAAACCAGACATTTTAAAAATAGTCCTGCACGCACTCCTTCCTATAATGGTAGTGAATAGCGGCCAGGCTAAAACATTACAAAAAATGTACAAAAGTATCACGCAATGATACAGTGAGACGCACACCATACATGGAAAGTCTTCAGGAGGCATACTATACGGTTTTATTTCTTATCATATACCTTATAGAAAAGACGAGAGTCGCGTTTGTTTCTATTGAGCCTGATTTCTCAAAATGGTGCGTGTGTGTGTGCTTATCCTGGCATGGAGCTGACGCACTCAGAAGAACACGCACAGAGTAATGGCCGAGCTCAGTGTTTTGACTGAATAACACAGTTTCTTTCTCGCAAAACCTTATAGTATTCCTCCTGAACACTTTCCATATATGGCGCGCGTCTCACTGTATCATTGCATGATACTTTTGTATCATTTTTGTAATGTTCTGGCCTGGCCGCCATTCACTGCCATTATAGGAAGGAGCACGTGCAGGACTATTTTAAAAATTTCTGGTTTTGAGGTCCGAAAAAATAGAAGGACATAGGGCATTAGAACAACAGCAGGGTGAGTACAATATGGCTTTATTTTCATTTCAGGGTGAACTATCCCTTTAACTCAAGTAAGCTGCCTAAAGCGTCAGACACAGCCAGTATGTTGAAACTTTTTCGAAACACACTCGAATCAAAGCACACTGTGCTTTTCGAAAAGAGGGGCTTCTTAGACCAGAACTAAACAAGAACATTACAGACAAACTGGGAAGAGAGGTGCTGCAATAATGTAAATTATGTGTTAAAACAAAGCATGAAAACCTATTCTAGTAGACGCAAAAGACTAAATCAAAACTTTGAAAAAGGGTATAATAGGTCCCCTTTAAAATATTATAAGCTAACATCATGATTTTCTGTAAAGCTGCATGCTTTGAAACAATGTGTATTGTTGTGAAAAGACCTATTCAAATAAAACTGACATGAAAATTGACTTGATTCCAGAGACCTCATTAGCTGAAATTGAGGATGAGGAGCAATGTAATGACTTGGAAACAAAGGAAGGTAAATATAAATAAAGGATGAGTCTAGTTTTTGTATAAAAGTGATCATTTATTACTTTGAATTAAAAAAAATGCCTCAAAAGTCCAAACCCTCAAGTATTTAATGTGTTTGGAATATTAAACAGCATTTATGCTTTGAATTCAATCTAAGTGGAGACTTTACAAAGCAGACTAATACTTCAAAAAGATGTCCACATTAATGTCCCCATCCATCAGCTGATTTAAAACAGTCTGATGTCTGACTCTTAGTATTTGGTTGTCACTACTAGTTCCTATCCAGTATAGCCTGAAACAGTCTTTGAATCTTTTTTTTTTACACTCTTTGAATCTTGCATAATGTCTCATCCGGTCACAGTGATGATGACAAGCTGATGATCGGTAGATCTTTGATGCCAGTATGTTGCTTGGGGCAGAATAAATTACACTACAGATGGCCTCCTGGCAAGACTGATGTTGTCATGCATAGAATTCTACAAGATACATTTTTAATAAATATTGTTATTTTTACAGAGTTTAAATCACATCAGCTCCAACATCTGGCATCGGAAGGCAACTGTGAACCTTCAAGTAAGTGACGTTTCCAGACTCTCATTCATGAACTATCCACCAAGAAGCAGAATTATTAATTTGATATAGCTTACATGTCATTTTACACCTTCTCCGTTCTCTCTTTTTCCATCTCCAGCTTACCTGCATCATCGAAACAACTCTTGTTCCGGTCATGAATAAAATAGGGCACTTTAACCCTTTAAATTTATGAGAAACAGCAGAGGCACTTTATAAAATTGAACGTTTACTTATTTAAAAACACCTCAGGGGTAGGTTAACTTTAATATGAATTCTCCCGAGAATAACACACGGGTTGCAAGTGAAGGAATATCTGCAGAAGCAAAGCAAGCTCAGAGTAAATAATATGCGGGGGGTTTTTTTGCGTGCTCTAGAGCCCTGCATTTCTGCCTGAGCCTGACGGGCCCCAACTTTTTTACGCCCCTTTTAATTTTCACATCATACCTCAAACGTGGGCAGGGCTTCAGGCTTTTTTTGGGCTTCTCCTTCGTTTCATATTTTAGACATTCATTTATTAAAAGAAACAATGAGATGTGCTGCGCTGGTGGAAACAACATGAGACTGTGATACTACGACTGTCAAGACTGGCTCGCACAGTGTTTAGAGTACGGCGCTATGCAACACGCATCGCCGCAGTAAAGCAAGCCAACACGCAAAACTGCCGCAAGTGAAACTGAAAATAGGCTAAGCCGTAGATGCTCAAAAACACAATCATCTTCATTAAAATTAATTTGATGCTCTTACCAGTGCTTAGATCGCTTGTTCTCATATTGCGATCTTTGATGTTGAAATGAGCTGATGAATAAAATGCAGCTCTTATCTGTTGCTTTCGTTGACGTGAACTCCGTTAAATGTGCATATAGCGCTGGAATTGAAGATCGGATTTATATTAATTTTGCGGAGAGGTGTAAGGTAAGACAACCTGCATGTTTTTTTTGTTTTTTTATTATTGGTTTAGATTGTGTAGCCCGTTTCGTTCGCCATTGCGAGCAGCATCAGCCTGCCTCAGCTTGTCAAAAATACCTTTTTTCTGTGGTAGTGGTGGTGATAGTAGGCTAAAAGTTTAAACTAACATTGTGATGCTTGAAGTGTTTTATATCTATGGATTTTATTATAAGCAAGACAAGTCAAGTGTTGATTTGAGAGGCTAAATTGATCAAACGTGGTTAACTCACTGTCGGCCTCTGGCCGCTTGCTCGTCACTTTCTTTTTTTTAAAACAAAAACTTGAATTTAACAAACAAAAAAATACTTCAAACATTTTTCTAAATTAACTTAATAACGAAATGAAACGAAATATAACTACTTTGACATTAAAAACTAAACAGAACTATTTTAATGGTTGCAACAATGTGTAATAGGGAGGATAAAAACAAAAACACGGGCTCCAGTCAGACTCGGGCCGAGAATTTTGATAAGCTGTCGGACACGGGCCGGGCTAGGGCCTAGATTCGAGGCCCGTGCAGGGCTCTAGCGTGCTCAACTTTTTTACAGCATATGGGCTTCCAGCCTTCCACTATAAACACGCAGAATTATTGAAAGACAAAAAGCATCTCAAAACTGTAAACATGCCTTGTATTGTAATTCTTGAATATATTATGACTAGTCATTTTACTATAGCCCTAAAAAAGTTTAAAAGGCATAAATTGTCCAAAACATGTTTTTATTTAAATCTAGTGTTCATGATTATGTTTGGGTAGGGGATGGGTAAGGCGATAGAACATATCATTAACCTGATATATAGTGAAACAAACATGAGTGTACGTGTTTTTAAACTGCTCTTGTGGGGTCCGTCCCCTGCAATGAACAGGGTCTTATAGTTATTGATCTTAACCACAGGAATATTGATATGAATCACAATGTGGCCTTATGTCGGTCACACAGTCTCAACTCAAGAGTGTCTATTTGCCCAATGCTGCAGAAATGAGAGGGAACTACTGTTCTATATAAATTACATGTCATTTACCGGCATATAGATCAGTGGAGGGAACATTGCTATGACTAGGCTGAAAACATACACCATGTTGTGTGGTTCTCTAATACCCATTTAGCTAGCAGTATGGCTACACTATTGTGATTTCTTACTGTATATAACACCAGTCTAAAGCTCGTGTGGCTATTAAAACTAGTATTTATGTTTCCATCTTCACTTCCTTTCAAACTTTAATCTTCACTTCATCTTAAAACAAAGTATGCTCTTTTTCATTGAGTACCTACTGTCTAATGAACAACATGTGATGTACTGAGAAAAGTGAGAACTGAACATTTTCACACATACACACACAAAAACTGTACTGTAGTGATCATTTTAGTCTTTAGTTTCATATCATTTATATTACAGATTATGTCCATTTTGGTCCATTTTATTCAAATAAAAACTGGTAATTGTGTATGAGTGATTGATTAACTTAGGCGAATGACAGCTGGACCTCCAAATCTGCTCAGACAATGCAACACATGATTAATAATCTTCATTTTTAGTAAAGTAACTTAAAAAAAGAAAAGACATAGTATAAAGAGGACAAGCAGCTTCCTAAATAAGTTAGGAGTTTCAATCTTATTTCCTTAATTATATCTTTGTAAGAGTCTATATATAGACTAGAATTGCACTTTTTTGGTTTAAGCTCTCATATTGAAGCAACATACCTAAACAAAAATACACAGATACAGACAAACAAAGACAGAAACGCACACAAACCAAATGAGGACACTATTCTGTGGATGCGGGTTCTGGGGCTGGCTTGACCGCGGTTCTGCTGGTCTGGATGTGTGACACTTGAAGAACAGGCAACAGCAGCTGGAAGGCATTTTGGATGTAGGTAGTGCTATTACAACCCTGGGGAAACAAGACAGTGAAGGGATGAAGGGTCATCATTATCATAACTACCCAGCAAGCAATAGCTGTCATTTCACCATCTTGGTTAACTATAGACCCGATGTAGTTCGGCTATGAGTAACCCACTTCCAGCCAAAAAAACCTTGAATTTGGTTAAATGGCGTTTTTGCCAAAATAACTTGCGAGATGTTTGATATTCCATCATGTAAGCAAAGTCAACAATGATTACAAGGTGTTTGGTTTCATTTCTTTGACATCTTCATGTTCTAGATGACTAGTCTATTCTTGGGCTATGGTTAGACGTCTATTCAATTTTCACTGACAGACCTTGTTTTAGCCTAGACGTCAGGGCTGAGCTTAGGGCTGTTTAGCTGTGCATTATGAAAATAATCATATTCAGTTTTACCTCCAGCATCACACTGTCCACTAGAGGATTTACTTCTTCTGCCTTTCTCTGATTCTATAGGGACAGAAAATAGAGACAATAAAAAACAGAAGGATGTTAATTTTCAACTTCAGGAGAATGTTTTTTTAATATATACTTTTATCAAAACCAACTAAGAGTACAGTATGTACATTTTGGCACAATCCACCTGGAGCAAAATACCTGAGGGTAAGTGCTGAATTACTGCCAACCAGTGTTATTTTTATATTATTTATATACTTTTTAAATATTTATTAATTTATGCGCTGGAAACGCATGCAGATACTACTGCCCAATTTTGCAGAGCAAATGTTATGTTGTGACTTAATTCCATTGCTACAAACTTTTGCTCTGTGAATTTTGCTGTGCCACTGTAGAAACAGCATTTTCAACAAGAAAATAAGTAAGCTGGGACATGTTTTATCTGACAGGAACTGATAGGATCATGAAATATCGCTGTATGACAAGTGATTGGAAGGGAGGGCCTGAAAGATAAGATGGCATCAAACGAATTGAACTAAACCAAATTCACAAACGAAAAGGGATGTTTTTGAAGTTTCTTCGCAAAAACATCCACTGGATGAACAGTTCAAAATAAGACCAGGAACATGCAATAAGAATGTAAATAGGGTCAGTTATGTTACCATTTTTTATAATGACCTGAGCTCAGGTCAGTCAGACTCACCGCTACAGCCAGTAATGTGTCCGAGAACTTTCGGGCCAGGCATCCGACCTCCTTACACATGGCACTAGTTAACCTGGGCATACACAAAAGTCACTAAACAGCCAATAAAAGGACTTGTCCAATGTTGTCTTATGGAAACAGCTGAGAAACTCACCTGACTAGTATACTGGCCTGTTGGCAGGCTGGCTTCTCCAGCTCTTGTCCGTGTAAAATCAGCTCAGCCACTTTGTGTAGCTGTTCTATACTACGAGCGGTCACCTCAGCAAGACTGCCCACTGATGACAGATACACCTTCTACATTCACAAACATACACATTAAAATAAAGGTTTATACATGTAATTTTTTTTAAAGAAAAATTTTTTTTTCATTTATTCAGCAAACATGCATTAAATTGATCAAAAGTGACAGTAAAGACATATATAATGTTACAAAAGATTTTAAGTTAGAAAATATTTTAAAGAATGTTAGTAATCAAACAGTTGATGATAAACAGTGACTTCCATAGTAGGAAAAAAATACTATGGAAGTCAACTGTCTGGTTACCAACATTCTTCAAAATATTATTTTGTGTTCAACAGAACAAAGAAACTCATACAGGTTTTGAACAACTTGAGGATGAGTAAATTATGACAACATTTTCAGTTTTGGGTGAACTATCCCTTTAAGTAGACGCTAGCAAATAGTAATTCAGCTTTGCCATCACAAGAATAAATTACTCAAATATATTACTTTTTTTTTTTTCAAATAAATACATCCTAAGGGCCGGTTCACACAGAATATGTTTTTGCAGTTAAAAACACAAGATGCAGGACTGTGGAACAAAAACCAAACCCAAAGTCTAGAGCATTTTTTTAAAGTTTAACTTCTTTTAACTGTGAAACTTCTTTTAACTGTTGAACTTCTTTTAACTGTGCGCTGTGTGAAAATGGACATGTGGAAAATGGGCGCAAAAAAATCGTATCCTAATCTCACATACTATTTAGGATGGATAGTAGGCACATTGGGAGGCTGGGTGAATGTGCCACACAAAAGTGAAGCCAAAGTATTTCATTCACCCCAGGTGGCTGGCTGCAGTATAGATCTAAAACCCGGCCCTCTCCATGTATTCAAATGGGACGCAAGCCCAACTACAAAAATACAATTACACTTAAAATATTTTTTTTCCAAAGATGGTTTCTGTCATTTTATCTAGTTCTCATCACGCAGACGTGTGTTCATGTGTTAGTTTTTCCAATAAGTTTGGTTTTAGTTTGATGCTATAAAAGGGGTTTAACATCATGATTGACAGCTGTGCTTGCGATTGAGTCTGTGGGAGGGACCTTGATACCACGGATCAGGATCACTTCTGTGCCGACCCGGTATTCAAATTACATAATTAGCAACAGTCGTTTCTGGGATATTTTGGCTTCACATTTTTGGAGACACGTTGTTCAGCTTATTTTACAGTCTATGAGAAAAACAATGGAAAAAAATATGCAGAACACATTCTGTGTGTACGGTCCCCTAAGAGAGCATAAGAAACGTATATATATGCATACAGTACATACAATTCAGACTCAAATACATACAATTTTCCCAAAACAAGACACGCTCAAAACATTTCTCACCTCAACAGCATCCGAGTTTCTGTCTTTTGTATTATCTTTCTCGTTTTCTCCCTCTTCTCCCTTGTCTTTCTTTTCTTCTTCTTTATGTTCCCCCTTTTCTGGAGCAGGGCACGGGGTAGAGCACTCTTCCTTTAATTCCTCCGTTACATTCTTGACAGCTTCCCGGGATTGCTCCACTTCTCGCACCCAATCATGAGCTTTAATACGGGCCTGCAGGGCACACGGTTTGATTAGTGTTTGTAATTGTGTATAACATGAATAACATGTGTGTTTGTGTGTTGGAGAGAGACTAAGTACACGTTTGTGTTGCATGTGGAAATGCATGTGCGTGTGCGTGCGTGTATGTGTGTGTTCATGTTCGTGTTCATATTTAGCAGCTTAGGACACAGACATAGGCTGGTGGCAAGAGGGCTTCAACAACTTGGGATGCCCAAAAAGAGGGCTAAACGGCTAGTGAAGTACTGTGCCCTGTCTGCTATCATAGGCAGCCGCCATATATGGCGGAGATGCTGTTACTTATATCCATAAGAGATGTGCTTTGTGAAGATCTGCTGAATGCCACTGGTCCATGATTTTATACATGTATTTAACTGCACCTATAATGATAATGTCCCTGTAAATCATTTCTTTTAAGTGGACCTAAATAAAATGTAAAAATGTGTGTGTGTGTGTGTGTGTGTGTGTGTGTGTGTGTGTGTGTGTGTGTGTGTGTGTGTGTGTGTGTGTGTGTGTGTGTGTGTGTGTGTGTGTGTGTGTGTGTGTGTGTGTGTGTGTGTGTGTGTGTGTGTGTGTGTGTGTGTGTGTGTACTTTGTTCAGTTTGTCTGGAGTTGCAGCAACATGGAGCTCAAAGAGTAGCTCAGTAAGAACACTGACAAACTCTTCTCCATCAGCAGCTGAAACACACAGATCACATACATTTAAAACCCAAGGGCAAAAATGAGGAGGACTGAAATATTTATTGTGCTCTGAGCCTCTGATTGAGTCGCTTGTCATATCAAATCAATGTTTGCTCATTTAAATTAAATTTTCCAGTACTTGTGGTATGGTGATTTCAAGCAGAATTATAGATTATGATCATTTCACAGCCTTAATAATTCGGATTATAGTTTAAGTCAAAATCTGTAATTGTAGTTGAAATAAATTTTACCTGATTAATATCAATAAATGCAGAAATTGTAATTCAGATTTATCCCGTACAGGATCTTGATTGTGATCCGGATTTGTCTAATTATGTTTTGGCATTTGAAGACTCACAGAGAGGAGTGGAACACTGAATTTGTGAATTAAGATCACCGTTTTCCCCTGAGGCTGCATCAGCTTCCTCCTCCTCCTCCTCATGAGTGATGAAGATCTCTTTAATCGCAATCAGCTCCTTCTTCAGAACTTCCAAATCTTCCTCTTCCAAAGAGGACAAGAATTCCTGCACCTGAAATAGAGAAACACAATGAAAAGAGGAAAAGATATGGACTTTTTTGTGTATTACACAGCGCATTTCAGCTTGATTTTAGATAGTAACAGATACTATGGGTGAATCAACAGTATGTGGTGAGTGTTACTAACCCTTCCTTCACTCTCATTGGAAAGAATCTCCAGTGCCTCGAGATGAGACAAGCCTTGGTAATCATCAAACAAGATCCCATAGTGGGCGGTTTGTTCTGTGACCATCTGACTACCCAGTCTCTCTCTCTCCTTTTCCTTTGCTTCTTTTAACATCTGTAGACAGACGAAACATAAGCACATACATCAGGCAAGTGTCAAACAAACATATACTGAAAATACGACAGGATTTTCCCACAAAACCACTGTTAAACTCAATAATGCAAGTATCTTTTAAGGCACCTATTTACCTGACTATATTCACAATATAGCATAGCCTCTGTACTGTAGCTTATTGTAAAGCAACATTAGGCTAGGGTTTTATATCATGTGTAATCATGGTGAGAAAGATTCGAGTTTACCTGAGACAGAGAGACAGTTCTCTGCATCAGTATTTTAGTCTTTTTAAAGCCTGGATCACTCTCTGCCAAGACATTCATGGTCTTCTTTCCAATGAACTCCAAAGCATCAAGCCCTCCTGTTATTACTGACTTTCCCTGAGAAAAAAAGAGGGAGAAAAGATAGTCTAAGTGCATGACAATGTGTCTAAGACGGAGGGACAAGAAAGATGAATTCATCTTGGGTGATTCAATCACAAGTTGTCAGCAGAAACTCATGCTATCTCAAATGCATCATCAAGTGTAAGTACTGATTTTGTTACATGTCAGTGATCATGGTATGTCATGTTAAGATGAATGAAGTGTGTTATGCTTGCGCAGACTCACAGTGTTCTGAACAGCGCTGCTGATGGTTGACAGTACTCCTCTGTGCACGTCCTCTGAATGAACGTGTTCTGCCATCTCTGTCCCAGAATGCTCATGGGCCTCTTCTGCCTCCTCACATGATGAGCTCTGACGTATTCGGAACGCCGAACCGGCTTTCTCTTTCACAGAGCTTAACCCTTGCCCTAAGGACAATCAAAAGATTGAAGAACATCATCAACATTTTGGGGGTGAATTAACTCTGCAAGGCCTGATAGAACAGATATCCTGGAATATGGCCATGATGCGTCATCCTGCACGGTTGTTTAAGAAATGAAAGGCTACACACTCCGTCAATTAGGGTTAGAAGAACTGTTGCCAAACATATAACATGCTAAAAACATAATAATCACTGCAATAATGATCCAGTCATAGACTGGACTTTAAATCTAAACAGTGACTTTTTTTGTCCGGGCAGTGTATATTAAAATAGAAAACCATTATTTAAAATTTTAATAACATGTCACAATATTTTACTGTTATCGCTGTATTTTTTGAACAAGTGAACATATGAGTCTTATTTAAAACATTCCAAAATCTTACCAACCCCAAACTTTTGAACGGGAGTGTGTTACATTCACTAAATTGGATGAGAACAAATTAAATCTCATATGTGTTTTTGCTATTTCGCATCCAAGGTCACTAGGGTCACTTCAGCTGGTCGCCTACATGACCAATTCTTAGTTAAAGCACTTGCTTTACTTTTCATCTTTAATCATTAATAATGATGAATATTGTCTGAACCTCTCACTGAGAGAAAAAACATGTTATCAGTATGTTTAGGGGAAAGTTTCCTGTTTAGAGAGAGAGAACTTTAAGCTTGAAGAAGCTGTGTGTGTGTGTGTGTGTGTGTGTGTGTGTGTGTGTGTGTGTGTGTGTGTGTGTGTGTGTGTGTGTGTGTGTGTGTGTGTGTGTGTGTGTGTGTGTGTGTGTGTGTGTGTGTGTGTGTGTGTGTGTGTGTGTGTGTGTGTGTGTGTGTGTGTGTGTGTGTGTGTGTGTGTGTGTGTGTGTGTGCGCGCATTTCTGGTATCCTTTTGTTCAGGACCTGACATTCACAAGGTGAACAACTGGCACGCATGGGAGGTGAAATCCCCTATTTTAATGATCTGAGTGAAGGTCTGAAGCGCATGGCGCAGGTGCACTTAGGGCGTGTCCGAATCCACTTTTGCTAGTTTAACGTCGGAAAAAAACTGTTGGTACACCAGGCACATGGTCCAAAAGGGTTGTACCTAGTCTCTTAATAAGTCATGGGTGTGTTTTGGGCGTAACGTGCAATAAACCAATCAGAGTCTCATCTCCCAATCCCTTTAAAAGCCAGTTGCGCTTGCACCATGCACTCTAAAAAAAAAGGTTGTATATGGCACCAAAAATGGTTCTTGGCTCGTAATCATAGGGGAACCTTTTTAAGTGCTATATAGCACCAATTTTGGTGCTTCAGTGGTTCTTCAGCAGTTCTTCATCGGTTTTTTGAAGGACAAGGTGCTATATAAAACCGCTAACTATGGTGCTATATAGCACCACTACCATATACATAACATGTTAAGATATGGTGCTATATAGCACCAAAAGTGGTTCCTCTATGATTACGACGAAGAACCATTTTTGGTGCCATATAGAACACCTTTTTTAGAGTGTGGCAGATTCGCTATTTACATGGCGGAATTTGCGAGCGGAAAGACTGAACGCTTCTCCAGAGAGATATCCATTTATTTTTAATATCTGGCATGTTTGTGTGCTGCTGTGCGTCCCTGTGTGTGTAACAAGCATAGTGTACGTGTGTTGTTCACCCGCCTATAGGCGCATATTATTAACGTGCACTTTAAAAAAAAAAAAAAAAAAAATACTGTGCTATTGACTTTAGATCAGGTTTTTGTTGGTCAACGGCGCAGTTGTTTTTACTTGCCTCAAAATAGTAACATGCCAACAATGCGCCTGAACACACCTCGTTTTCAGACCATCACGCCCATGGGAATGCATTTGCTATTTAAACAACATGTCGCTGAACGTGAAAACTTGCGTCGCATTGCACCGGGTGTATGATAGGGCCCCTTATGAGTGTTGAGGCTGACTTCTGATGAAACTGCAAACTATCCTTCAGTAACATTTTTCTTAAATTGGTAATACTTCTGACTCCTGGGGCCTCATTTATAAAACTTTGCGTAGGATTTGCGTCAGAAGTGGCGTACGGATGAAACATAGGACGTGCGTACGCACAGAAATATTCGGATTTATAAAACCGTGCGCACTCACATCCTACGCAGTTTTCCCTTAATAAATCACAGTCAATTCTAAATGTAGCACAGCTTTTGCGGCTTCATGTCACACCCATAGTTTCCCATAAATAGTCCGTGAAACGCCCACAAGTTAATATTCATAATTTGTTAATATTCATAACAAATCATGGCAAACACAGAGAGGAAATCAAAAAAACTTAAATTCACTCAATTTGAAGTAGAAGTTATCGTTGGCGAGGTGGAAAAGAGGAGAACAATTTTGTTTGGAGGGCACTGTGTGGGCATTACTAATGCGGAAAAGGCACTTGAGTGGCAAAAGGTTGCAGGCGCCGTAAATGCTGTAGCCTCACAACCTCGGACCATGGCCGAAATAAAAAAGAAATGGTCGGACATCAAAGTCGAGGCAAAAAAGCGTCTAGCGCTCCATCGCCAGAGTGTGTCTGCCACGGGTGGGGGAGAGGGGACACCGGAGCTGACCCCTCTTGATGAGAGACTGGCGGCAATTATTGGGAAATCCCTTTTAATCCCTATCCCTATTATCTACGTGGAAATGGGAAATAGTTCAGTGCAAATGTAATTTCTTGCAGTTTTCTGAATGGTTGAGACCTACGTCATACGTTATTTTATCAAAAATAAAACAAACTAAAGGCATCTATCTATCTCCCTAATTATCTATCTGTCTATCTAATTGCATCTATATCTGCTCCGCCAGACAGACACGTTGACGACAATATCAGTTTTGCACATTATTTCGTTCTGTTTACCATATTATTTATGAGGATGAATTGCATAACATGGTAATATTATTGCAGAACATATTTCACTTTTCTTTTTGCAAATGTGTTAATTTGCATTTCTATTGTAATTTTTGTTTGTTTTACACTGCAGTTCGATCAAACGGGTGTTCGTGTAGGCTGTTAATTGTAAGACTTGCTTTGTGAAGTCTTCATGTTATTTATGAGAGGCAGTAGGCTATAGCCATTTCTTTTACACAACGTTCTACAGTTTCACGTGTTTCTTCCATCTGCCGACGGTGTCGCCATTTCTCATTTCACCCGTTTTTGTGCGTACGCCTGGGTCAGAGCTTGCGTGAAGGACCGCACATTTTCCCGTCAAGTTTGCTTTTTATAAATACCAATTATTGCGTAGAGAGCGGCGTACGCCTTCTTTTGTGCGTACGCAACGTTTGTAAATGAGGCCCCTGGTCTTCATTCATCACATCTTATCCTTGGGTCTTTAACAGTAAAATCCCCTACATTGCTATGGTGACTTACCCACAGTGGATGTAGCAGTGGTCAGAAGTGACTTCCCCCAGGATCCCCAACTACTCCAGCCTTTAGCTGTAGACTCATCCAGGGGCTGATAACACGCATCCGTGCAGCCGAAGGATACAGTCACAAAATACACACAAAACATTGTGTTATTGATTTGGTATCACAGCGTAAAACATTACTTTGACTAAACACAGCTCAACTCTAATAAATGTACCTCTGTTCCCTGTGCTTCTTCCTGTGTAACATCTGGGTCCAAGCTCACTGATTCCACACATCCTGTCACCTGACCCCCATGTTTTTCTTCTGATTGGTGTACCTGCTTCTCTTCAGTACCTTTGGCTGCACCATGCTCTTCCGCAACATTAGTTGGGTCAGGGATCGATGTGCCTAGTGAAAGTTGTGATAAATACGGGACCTCATCTGTATTGACTGCAGCTATGGGGGCAGTTTCATCAGAGGCAGTCGGGTGGAGGGAAGGGGGAGATTTTGCAGTGAGGTCTTCCACAGTCTCATCTTGCGACATGGTGCTCTGATAAAAAACAAACAAACAAAAAAAAACAGATAAACAAACAAAGTGTAATGAGATGCCATGTAAGCAGCTGGCCATGATTGACAACAAACTTCTGACTCAACGCTGAGCTCTGACTAAGGTTTGAAAAATAGCTGGAAATGTATCAATGACAGACGATTAGCAAAAACACACCACTTGTGAAATATCAAGTCACATTATAAAATATTATGTTCTGAGACTCATTTCTCAAACATGCAGATATGTATTGGATTGCTGTAGATATGTATTGGATTGTTGTTGTGCATTGAGAATATACTGGGTATTATTTAGGAGACTAATGCTAATGGGTGGCTAATATAATTTAAATAATAAATTGGAATCAATCCTACAAGGATCGACTATAATTTGATAACTGATTTTTTTTATTTTTTTTAATCTAGTAGGGATCTTGTTTGATTCTAGTGGATTTGTTTTTTAGTCCTTTGCTGTCAAATAATGCCAGGACTTCTATTAGCATTCCTTTTGGATATTTTAGGGAATTTAATTTCAATGAGAAAGATTTCCAGTCATGTTGGTCAAGTAGAGTAAAATACAAGAGTTGAACACAATGGCGCTATAGTTTCAAACATCATGTGAACACACACACACACGCACGCACGCACGCACGCACACACACACACACACACACACAGTGAAAGACTGGATTAAGGATTTGGGTTTAGCATAGCAACTATTTTCATTTCTGTATAAAAAGCACTATATTATTATTTTAGAGAAGCCAATATGTGCATGATTGAGTAGGTGTGTGTGAAAAGAAAAGCATTCACACAGAACCGCATTCACAATAGCAGCACAGTACTGTCCCTGAATGGTGCCGCACTGTCAAGCGCCTTTGTTTGATGCGGATCGCGGCGCCATCTAGCGGTTGTTTTTAACACGTACAAGCAACGTTCAAACTTTAGTTTGTAAATAGATGTTCAGTAAAAGTAACACACATATTGTATATAAAGCAGATTATAAACCACATGTTACACGTTACAGTTTATATACGCAAATATGCATGCACTTTTAAAATAATCTCCAAGGCTGTATTACTACGAGCTGCAATCAAACGCCCATGTTTGATTATAAATCGTTAATTCGTTTCCCTATTATTATTATTTTTTATGTACCTTATTAATCTACTGAATGTATTTCAAATATATTCTGCAAGCACCTCAAAAGCGACAGCAGAAGCGAATTTAACTTAAATAACATCCAAAAGAATAACAACAAACGCGACATATGGAAGTATTCTATAAAGATGAGCATAACGCTAAAATGCAACATACACGAAAGCAAAATGAACATATGTATCATTTCTGAAATAAAGTTAATTCATGGAGTCATACCTTCTTACCAGTTCTGCTGACAGTCGCGCTCGCGCAACCCTTCCGCTCGAGCTCGCGCCACGTCGGCAGCGGGGTCGCGTGCGGCTGCGGCCGGTGACGTCACCTGAACTTAGACACACTGTGACAAAATATTCCAATCACATCTCGCGTAAACATTGCCGTGAAATGCTGTCTTGTAGCCTACTAACTGCTGTTCGGGACAGACAGAGTGAAGTATTATTCATCTGCTTGATCTCGGCTTTTAAGGTGGCAATTTGGTTTTGGGGATGAGAAAAATGGGAATGTGAAGTAATGAGATTTGAAAATCAATGAGTCAATGACATGTATTTTCTTAGTAATAATAGGATAACTTTTCTAATTTTTCAGTGTAAATTGTAAATGATGTCTTTGTAAATCTGTTATCATGATAAAACATTGACAATGATTCAGGTTCTACCTTAAAGTTTTTTGATTTGTTGTATGGGCTTTGCTGTGCGGTCCGGCTCGTTGGTCTAGGGGTATGATTCTCGCTTAGGGTGCGAGAGGTCCCGGGTTCAAATCCCGGACGAGCCCTATCTTTTCTGACCTATGCAACAATTAGGAGATTATAAACCACAAGGTTTCACGTTACAGTTTCTATACAAAAATATGCATGCAGTTTTATGATGCCTCCAAGGCTGTATTTCTACTAGCTGAAATCAAACGCACATGTTTGAATTTATTAAATAGAAATCTTTTGTAACATTATAAATGTCTTCACTGTTACTTTTGATCAATTTAATGCATGCTTGATGAATAAAATTAGTAATTTCTCTATTTTTTAATCTCACCACAAATGTTTGAATGGTATCACGGTTTCCACAAAAATATGAAGCAGCACAACTGTTTTCAACATAATAATTATAAGAAATGTTTCTAGAGCAGCAAAGAGCACACTCGGGGCTTTGCAGAGATACCAAATGTTTGGAGGTTTCACCAGGACAACTTCTTCTTCTTGGTCTTTAAAAACAGCTGACATTAATGTTTAGCACTCTTATGGAAATATGATAATATTTTGTAATCATAGCTAATTTAAATCGGATTAATTTTCAAATTGTTTGTTAAAAATCAACATCTCAGTAAAATATTAAGGGGGTTTCTAATGACTTTCTGTTACAAAACAGAGCATTAATTTCATACATGTCCACTGTAGAGGACGCCAGGACTTAAATTATGTTTATCAGGCATTTCGGAGACATAAGTGAATAGGGAAAGAAATTACATATCACTATTCCTATGAAATATTAGATATTATTATGAAAATGTTGCCAATTATAACTCCCATTATTACACTTCTATTTTCATTACATGTTGCACCAAGAACACATTACAGTAATATGCAAATTAGATGTTAATATTTGAATATATTGTAACATGTAATTTATTCCTGTGATCAAATCGGAATTTTAGCATAATTACTCTAGACTCATTTTTCACAATATTAGTTTTTACTGCATGTTTTATTAAATAAATGTAGCCTTGGTGAGCAAAAGATACTTTCAAAAACATTTAAAAAATTGTAATGTTTCCAAACTTTTGACTGATACTTTATTTTTTCTGCCTTATTCGGTGATCTTTTTTTTTACATTGTATATAATCCATGAGGGCTTAATGCACAAGTGTTTGTATTAAATAAACCAATCATAACCACGCCCCTGAAATCAAACACAATGACAACGCATTTATACAAAATATTCACCATAAAAAGTTTATTGAATGATAATATTTAAATCTACATAATACAAAAAGTGTCTGAACAATTTGTATTTAAATTCACAGTTTGATATAATGACACAGCATAATATTCCCCTTGAACTGTGGAAAAAAAAAAAGAAGACAGAAGATTCACATCTTTACAAAAATGTATAATATTTGTTTTGGATTAAAAATATATCATTATCATGCTTTCTATAAATTGCCCATTCAGTCATATTATTCCTTTAAACAATTATAGGCTATATATATATATATTAATATTATCCTATCTGATTAGTTCATTTCTGTGAAGTG
Organism: Gobio gobio; assembly: GCF_949357685.1. Lineage (NCBI taxonomy): Eukaryota > Metazoa > Chordata > Actinopteri > Cypriniformes > Gobionidae > Gobio > Gobio gobio. Next base: position 21,947,494 of record NC_137099.1, read on the forward strand.
TTTATTAATACGGTTTATATTAGACCAATAAACAAATTATTTCTCCTTTTTCTCTGTAATTCTTTCTTTGACTCATCTCAATCGTTTCATTTCCTTTCTCAAGCAAGTGCCCCTTGTTTTTTTCCTCCTTCGAAATGTTCTTCAAAAATGCCCTTCAGTTAAGAAGAGAAATCAGAAAACCGGTCTATTAAAAAACTGTTAAACTATTATAAAAAAGAGAAAAATATGGAGATGTAGCCCAAAGCTTCAAGCCATTCATGGCCCCCCATTTATAGATATTTGCCATTTCAAATCGATTTTTAAAGTGCACTGTTTCTGCTTACAAATTGCCCTTTACAAATATTTGTTCACGTAAAAATGATTTGCAAAACCTACAAAGAGAAAAACAAGAGTAGGCTACACTCATCCCTGCATATATCCACGATTGTCTCACGCGTTAAACACATCTCTCACAAACAAACTGTTAGCAGTAAGACAATGTTACCCATAACCTAGATGAACTCACTCCAATAAAATAATGCCCCTTATTGAATTGTTCACATTTATCAAATTTCTCCACCTAAACACCCCTCAGTGAAATACAGAGTTTACCCTTTTGCGCCTCAGACACTGGATTCGATAAAACACAACCAAATATTTAGGATTATATGAATATTCATGATTACAGAAATTATTCAAATATGAATAACGGCGAGATTAAGCTAACTGAAGCATTCTCTAAGTCCTTGCAACTAACATGTATGTGTTGGATGATTAACCGAACCTATTAGCATTTAAAACCTCTCAAACGTAATTACCTGTATTTTTAACATTAATGTGGGGTAAAATTGTTGCTATAATTTCATTACTAAATTTATAAATTGTGCATGTGCATAGTTGCAAGAACTTACACAGTACATAGTACTTACGGTAATAAACTACAGTATTAATTCATGATTACAATTAATAAAACATGTCACTGCTTTACTAGGTTAGTAATGGGTCAGGTGCTCGGAAGCGACTTTTGGAACCAAAAACAATTTTTTTGTCAAAACTTAACTCCTAAGAGTCAAAGTATAATGACTGACAGACCCGATCAAATGGTCAATCAGCTTTGGTCCTTACACTAAAACATGAAACACACATGCTGAATACATATACAGGATTTGCGTATACACATTCATTTATCCTAGCAACATAAAAAAAAGAGAAAAATTCACATTGTGCAGGTTTGACCCGAGTTGCAACCTAAAACAACATTATACGTGAGATTGTGTGAGATTGTGTGTGTGTGACTGGCCACTGACATACATCATGTGCATTTGCTTGTTTGTGTAGTGCTGTAACTGGCACAATGGGCCCTCTGACCTGCAGAGGGCGAAACAGAACGATAAAGAGACGTGTATAGAGAGAAGGGAGAGAGAGAAGACTGCCTATTGCTTTGAATGGCATTCAATTTGGTCTATATAAGGGTCATATCCATCAGCGTTTGTCCATATCCATAGTAACGTTGACAAAATCCACTTGGACAATAATTATTTTCATGAAGTAAGAGCTGGCCGTCGTATAATCCATTTCTTTCTGCCCATACGCATCGTTTCCTGGACAGCAAAGGGACGGGAAACACAAAACGGCCCTTAACATCACTGAAGATGAAACTCCTGTTGAGCAACGGCTTAATGGAAGGTGCGATTTCTGCTCCGTTCATGTGTTGCAGAATTGAGCTCACACCAGCAGGTGGCGCTTCTTGTGCAGGGCGAGGTGATCGGAGCGAGAGAAGGTGCGATCGCAGTCAGGGCACTGGAACGGCTTCACTCCGGTGTGCTTCCGAAAGTGACGGGTCAGCTCATCAGAGCGGGCGAACTTCCACGTGCAGCCTTCCCACATGCACTTATAGGGCTTCTCTCCTATACGATCACGCAAAGAGATGGGAAAGAACATTTAGAAGAGCATTTATTCATCCGTATGAATAGTATCAGAGTGAGAGTAAATGAGCATTTTTATCTGTATATGGTTCAACACTCCTTTAGGGGTACAACAGCTTGTCACTGGGGCAGTTTTATTTCTGATGCAAAGCTTAATTTTCAGCATTGCTACTCCAGTCTTCAGTGTCACATGACCCTACAAAAATCATTGTAATGATGATTTGCTGCTCAAGAAACATTTATGATTATTATCAATGTAACCAACAGTTGTGTAAAAAATATGTTTTAGGATTCTTTGATGAATAGAAAGTTCAAAAGAACAGCATTTATCTGAAATAGAAAGCTTTTGCAACATTGTACTACCGTTCAAAAGTTTTTGGTCAGTAAGATTTTTTTTTTCTTTGGGGAACTCAGCAAGAATGTATTAAATAAAAAATAAAAAGTGACAGTAAAAACATTTATAATGTTACAAAAGATTCTATTTCAAATAGATGCTGTGAACTTTTGAACTTTCTATTGATCAAAGAATCCTGAAAAAAAAATTCAACATTCATAATAATCATATATGTTTCTTGAGCAGCAAATCATCATGTTAGAATTATTTATGAAGGATCATGTGACACTGAAAACTGGAGTAATGATACTTAAAATTCACCTTTGCATCACAGAAATAATGACATTTTAAAATATATTCAAATAGAAATGTTATTTTACATTATAATAATATTTCACAATATTACAGTTTTTGTTATGTTTTGTATTTTTAATAAAAAATAAATGCAGCCTTGGTGAGCATAAGATAACTGTTCTAAAAACATTAAAAAACTTACCAATCAAAAGCTTTTAAACAGCAGTGTATTGTTGTGACCGATCCGGTACATGTAATGTGTGTGTATGCCCAAAAGTCTGTGCATATATTTACCTGTATGTGTGCGTCTATGAGCTTTCAGGTGGGAGCTTTTTGTGTAGACTTTATTGCAGCCGTTGAAGTCACAGCGATGAATTCGACGCTTTTTCAATGGATCTGGAGATTCTACCTTTCGACGTACAATCACAGAGTGTGTGTTTACCCTGTTAAAGACAAAAAAGAAGAAGAATGGATTTGAGAGCAGCTCTTGCTTTAACCACCAGGGGTCAGAGCCATAACATATAGTCGACCTCAAAGCATTGCGTATTGTATGTATTGATGACCTGGGTTAGCTCCCCATTACATTTTTTTTTTTTTTTATCCTGTTATGTGCTTCCTTTTGTGATTTTTATTAGTAGTTCTTGGCTTGCTGTAGTAAGAATTAATGCTGTTCACAAGGAACTTAAGCACGTAACTCGTTCCGCACCAATAAGCATGAATAATGTATCCAATTGTGTGACTTGTTGAGGAAAAGCTGTTACTTTTATAAGCGACTGGATTTACAACTTCCGACTGGAAGACAATAAATCAGTTCAAAAAATGTCCATGCATTTAGGCTACTTAACAGGAATACCTCTTACTGTAAGTTCTGCCTAGATATACACCCTGTAATTAAATACATCCTGCTTCCGTCTCTCCATATACACCTTACCCTCCCTGTCGGGTTAAGCTATATCGTCTACAGTGTGTCACTTATTCTCCCACTTACAGACATTTGTTCCTAAAAGTAGTTGTTCTTTGGCTCCGTACCCAATATAAAATTATCACTCCACCTTCCTCCTCCCTTCCTCTCTCCATCAAGCGCTCTCTCCACCCTTCCTCGCAAACATTGCTCCATTTTCTTTATTTCACCACTTATTTTTCTTTCTGTTACATAGTATGTCCATAACGGATGATAACACCACACCCATTGAAAGACATCACACATACACACAACTCTCAAGCGTGCACTCTCACGTACAGATACTTTCCCACCCCATGAGGGTTTGAAGAATACTTGGAGACACACTGTCTCTGACGTGCATGCTGGGGGATTTTTACCAGACCCACGGCGAGAAAGATCAGATATAGACGTATATGAGTTACACCACACACACATACACACCATAGACTGTAAAAAAAAATACACACATACTTTCAGGATTGAAAGAGAGAATTGTAGGCCAAACCCACTATAAATGAGATCCTATTTCAAGAGGTCATGCCGTTTCTTCCTCTATTTAAATGCAGAGAAGAAAATATTTTGACAGATAGATAGACAGACAGACAGACAAATATATTCACGGTTCAATACGCGCTTGTGAATTGCGGTTTTTCGGTTTCGCATTTAATTAATTATTTTTCTACAAATTCTATAATTTGCCTCCATCCCAATACTGAACAACGCGACATACATTCACATCACACGTTCATGGTGGAGTTATACTCACAGAACACTATAGTTATTCACAATCACCAAGTTCATCACAATCACCAAGTTCATTATTTGCATGCGTTTTAAAGGCTTGCCGGTTTCTTTGGCGCAGGGGCGTAAATCAAGGGGGGGGGGGGCAATCTGTGGGTTGTCCCCCCCCTAAAAACAATGCTGAGTATTGTAAATAATATAATAATATATACTTAACATAAATGTGTAAGTAGTAAAACAATACAAAAGCAAACGGGACAAAAAATGCGTTTAAGTTTAGAAACATTTTGAGTCCCCCCCTCCCCTCTGGCCCCACAGTGGTTTGATCCACCGCGCACCTCAAGTAACGTTACCCCTAGAACGTAAAAAAATCTACCACACAAGTTTGGGGAGAGAACAAAGCTCTTCTGACAGCAGTTGTGAAACTCCAGTAAGCTGTCAATGCTATTTTATTCACTTTAAACATCAGATGAAGTGACTCTTTTCTCTTTAATACAGATTAGGCAAAACGCTGTTAATATCACTTGCCCACCGTCGCCGTCGTTTTCATTTTTATAGTAATAAAATAATTTAGTTTAGTTAGAGAACAGACAAAACAATTAAAAACTGAACGTGATTTCATTCATCACTAGATCACAGCTGACAGACAAGATCGCGGAAGATTTGGTTTCAAAACGAAATGTAAAAGTGCCTATTTAAGGGAATGTGTCATTGCTACTGTTTTCTTGCTGTGTTTTTCATTAAGAATAATAGGCTAATGTTAATTTATCCATAATTCAAGCAACCCGCCCTCGAATTGGCGCTAATTCTAAACCTAAAGTACATGCGGACGGCCGCTCCGCCAGATCTGTGTTGGGTTTTGCTCACTATAGGCCTATGATAATAAGTGGCAGCTCAGAGGGCTTGCTGCACTTGAATATCTAAAGATCTGAATATCATAGTATAAAATAATATGTGGAGGATGCAAGATAATTTAATAATTATAATATGACTGTGTGGTGAACCTTACTCATATTTGAACAAATATCGCTGTGTTGTTGGTCAGATAATATGACAGAGAAAAGAAAAAACGGACATAAGATCATTTTTCAGTGCACCAAAACGCCAAATAAGCACAAAATGTTTTTTTTTTTTTTTTTTTTTTTTTTTTGTGGTACACATATCCTTACAAGTACGATTTTGGCTGTGTTATTTGTGTCCCCTTCAAAAATTGCTCTTGAGAAATGTCATGTTTACCCCCCCAGCCATCAGAACCGAACCGAACCGAAAACTGTGGTTAAAAACCGAGGTATGTATTGAACCGTGGACTAACTGTATTGCTTCATCCCTAATAGATAGATAGACATAAACTATGAGTATGCACGGCATTTACATCTGTGTGTAATAACAGACTTCTATGGAATCCAGTAGGTTGTTTTTACGAGCAGATGTACAGTGTTGACTGTAGATGGACACTATTGTAAGTGCGTCAAAACATGCTACAAAACCCCCCAAAGCGGCAAGCTGTGACCTGTCTCGCAAAGAAACACACAGTCGCATGCACAAGCGCAGTCACCAACTTTTACTAACATTCTCATAGCGTACATGCACAAGTATTACCCGTGATTGTACAAATAAATAGTGATTTAATGAAGAAAGTCAAAGTGAGCATATAGTGTTTGAGGGCTCAGCACTCACTCATTATAACTCTGTGGGACAGTAATGACAGATGAGGTCATTTCCTGGCTGCGGGGATCCTGAGCGTGTTCAGGGTGGGGTTCCGATTTGATTGGCTTGAGGAGCTCATGTTTGTCTGGGGGATTCTCTGACTTCATTGAAGGGACTGAAGACAAGAGACAAGAGAGAAATCAATCAAACACGCAAAACAATACGTAAGGGTATATTAATACAACTGTCACCCAGTAAAAGTCATGATCAAATGTGATTATGCCTGTGTGTGATACAGTATGTCATCCGCTTACACTGTTTGTGGTGAGCAGGATCCTCAGGTGTGATGGATGAAATCATGATGGGGCTCCCTACATGGGGCAGGTGTAGGGAAGAGGGGTAGAGCACAGATAACGACTGCAGCATAGGAATTACTGGGACAAATGGTGTCAAAACTTGCGTCACCTGTAAACCAGAAAACCCAGAGGGATGAGATATGTCATAAGAAATGTCTGTTGGCCTCAAAATTGTAGAAGAGAACCCACATAGTTGATGATATGCCTTCATTAATCCTTAATGCATGGGTCAGTGCATTACTAGAGGACCAAAGTACTCAAAATGAAATCATTAAATAAATAATGAATTCAATAAAACAACAATTATATGTACCAGTTTATTCTGAAATAAATTAATAATGATTAAATTATTAATTTAATTCACTATTAATCAATCAAATTCAATTTATTTTGTCAAATTTATTGAAAACACAACATTTTTGTTTAACATATTTCACAATATCCTCTTTCACAACCCACTACTGTTTAAATATCTCTTCTTTTTTTTCATAATAATACACAAAATGTACATATAACGCCTATTTGGCGAATCATGTATTTCCAAAGTGCAATTTCCCCAAAGAATCTTTTTCACAAACGCCAATCAACAGACATGTGGGCGGTGCTTGGCACGTATTGGTTTAAAGTTGAAGAGCGGACAGACATGACAAATCAATCTTCGTGGTTGGTGACATCAGTCACGGAACACCAAGTTCACATTTTTCTCATGTGCTATGTATCTGTAACTGCAAGCGTGCCAATAAGACAATATGGGATCTCCTGCGTGAACGTGTTGATCGTTTGGACAGTTCACCTGCTAACCCCTAAAACTGACCTTAACTTTTTAGGGAAAAAGCACGCATCTACATTGGGCAAAAGGCTGCATGGAAAAGCACTAGTCAAAGTCAAAGTATATGTTATATAATATGCTTTATATGCTAAATGTCTTAGCAGAACTCTGTGTTCAATCGCTTGTAAAGTGTTCCATATGTAGTTATCAATTTCTAGATCCTCTGACGCACTTTTTGCCGCTAGCAGATCCTTTATTTCGTCTAATTCAGATAACAGAGCTTCACCAAACAAAACATTCCCTTCAATTTCATCTGGGAATGAAAGCTGTGCGTTTTTAACAGCCATATTCACCGGTTAGCATTTCAAATCTTTCAGTTCACCTCGCTAGACTGAAGTTGTTCATCTGAAAGGATTAGCTAATTAGCACCAAGCACTGTCTGTTCATTGGCATTTGTGAAATGTCCTTATTATGAAAAAAATATTTGGGAAAATCGTGCTTCGGAAATACTGTACGTGATTCATTAAATAGGCTTGATAATTAAATTCAGCATATTATTATGAAAAACTCGTCTGTTTGTTTTTTGAAAATGTAGTGTGTGAAAATGGATATTGTGAAATATTTTATAACAATAAATGTGTTTTCATGGAATTTTACTAAATCAATAATTTATTTAATTATATAATTATTTCAGAATAAACTGGTAAATTTAATTGTTTTGTTAAATTCATTATTAATTTAATTATTTAATTTTGAGTACTTTGGTCCTCATATTTACATACATTACAGGGGTCCTCTCTATGATATATATTGATCAAAAGGTTTTTTTTTTTTTTCAGCCAAGATGCATTAAACTGTTCAAAAGTGTTTAAAAAATTTTATCTTTCTATTCATCAAATGAACCTGTATTTTTTTTATCAGTTTCGACAAAAATATTAAGCATATTTTCAACATTGAAATGAATAAGAAATGTTTCTTAAGCACCAAATTAGCATATTCAAATGATTTCTGAAGGATCATGTGACACTGAAGACTGGAGTAATGATGCTAAAATATTCAGCTTTGCCGTTACAGGAATAAATTACATTTTAAAATATACTAAAATAGAAAACTATTAATTATTAATTAGTTATTAATTAGTTGTTCAGTCTTGGTGAGAATAAGAGACTTCTTTCAAAAACATTTTTTTTTAAAAATTAACAGTTGTGTACAGTGTTCTTTATGCATGTTTCTGCATGTTAGTCACACCACAAAAACTTTATTGGGTGGACAATAGTTTTTCAAATATTAATAAGCATTGAAGCAGTTTTGTTAAAATATTTTATAATAATAATAACAACATGTATTTTAAATCATAAATTAAAAACGTGTATTCAAATAAATGTATGTATGAATTGCTTTTTTTTATGCGTTATATCATGTGAACTAGCTAATAAAATTAGATATTTATAAATTATTTTTATGTATGGTAATACCATTTCTTTTACACATGTTGTATTACCATGTAAATACCATGGCAGACGGTAAACATTCAGTACCATGGCACCGACGGTAAAGCCTCACCCCTATTCTTACCGCAGGAATGGGAAGGGCCACTGGTGGGGTCAGCTGCCTTGTCTGAGATGACCCGGAAATGCTTCCTGAGCCGAGGTGAGGACGTGAGACTGGACTGGCGCGCTCATAAAGGGATGGAGGAGTGGCTCTAGGCGATGATGATGCCACAGATGATGAAGGCGACGAAACGGATCTTTTGCTGACGGTTAAGTCGACAGGTTCGTTCTGGGAGTGATGGACATCCTGGGGCTGAGGGTGCGTGTGAGGGGGGCTCCCGTAGGGATAGTGTGCTGGATAGTTGGAGTAATGGAAGTGAGGATGGTACAGCTGGGCTGCGGAAGTAGTGACCACGGAAGATACGACTCCATATGCCTCAGATGGTGGTTTAATCGCGATGGGGTAAGTCTGGTATAATGACTGCGAGAGAAAGAGAGAGGGGAAACTTTAAACATGCTGTGAACTTGCTAGGATATTTACACATTCACATGTACATAATTACACAGGCACTCATTTAAAGCAGCTGTGCTGAGCAGCAGTTGAGTCTGGGGACTATAAACGGACAAAAAAGACTAACTTTGAATGACTGAGTTTGAGCCAAATTCAACTTCCCACCCCATATAAACTCATAACCTAATAAGAAAGGAATGCATGTTCATCTGCAGTTAGAGAAAGGAAGCAAGTAAAAGATGAGTTTTAGAGATACATTTTGTAATATCCTAATAATAAACTCATGCAATTCAAAAATATCCTTATTAGTCTCTATAAATGAGTCTCGTGCTATTACCCAGAATTCAAGATTGCACATGGATACTGCACTTGAACAAACACTTCGATGACCCAAGACCAGGGTGTTCGGATGGCCATGTGCCAGGCAGCCCATTGTGCGCTAGTTGGTAAGGCAGATTTGTTATTGGAAACGGAAAGTGAAGCATTGTTTTCTTTAAAATCACATAAACCGGATGCAAAGAACTAGACAAGCATCGGGAAGTGAAAAAACATTTCAGATTATCCCAAAACAACTTCTTTTGGCTAATACACTTTTTACAGGGTTATTATTTGTACCATCATATCAACCATTTCTTTACAACTCATTTATTTGTGAATATTTACCCTAACAACTGTACTCACCATGTCTGTATTTATTGAGTCACACATGAGCATGGCTGCTGCCACTGGAATTCTGGGAAATACACAAAACAAACAGTAGTATATCAGTTAGTGTCAAAAAATCCCGGATCAGAGGCATGTCGTGAGCCATCAGGAATTCTTCAGTCCATGCACACAGAAGCAGAGAAGCATGAGAGAGAGGTGCTGAAACACTAATCACTCAAGTACAGAGGAAGTTCAAATGCCCAGGGCAATGAACACTGTTTGTGTGTGGTTGTACATAAGATTGCAACACTATTAGAAAGCTTTTTTCCACCTGACCAATTTACCCAGTCTGGTCTTGGAGAACAGAGAGGCCACATCATAGAATTGCTTCTAATTGCTACTATTTAATCTTTAGATAATGATTTATTCCCTGATCTTACATCATCTTAGGGTGTTTCTTCAGCTTCAACGTCTTAGTTTTAAATGAACTAATTAAAAACTGTTCCCCCCTTTGAGTTACATGAAGTTAAAACTGTCTTGGAAGCTTTTTTATGCCTTATATATATATTACTGAGATACTATTGTCTCAGGCCCAGATTCTGAGTCTTGAAATATGAAAATTCATCATAAAGATATCAATAATAAACTGTAAATATACACTGCTGTTCAAAAGTTTAATGTTTTTGGAAGAAATCTCACCAAAGATGCATTTATTTGATCACAAATACAGTAAAAACAGTAATATTGTGTAACTGTAATATTTACAGTTTAAAATCACTGTTTTTTATTTGAATATATTTTAAAATGTAATTTATTCCTGTGATGGCAAAGCTAAATTTTCAGCAGACAATTACATTGTGTCACATGATCCTTCAGACATTTATTTGCATTTATTTGACACAAAAGATTTTAGGACACTATAATTGTCTTTACTGTCACTTTTAATACACCCTTTTACTCGCTCAACAAAAAAAGGAAAAGAAAAAAAAAAGAACAATCTTACTGACCTGATCTTACTTACTGAATCTTACTATGTACATAAATAAAAATATTTCATATAAACAAAATACAATTTAATTTATTGTAAACTAAACTATGATAACGATAACATTATCAAAGAGTTAAATATCAATATTACCATATTTTGTGAAAATATATCAATTTTACAAATGAATCAGATAAAATAAACAATTACACAACATATCACTGTCTATCAGTTCATCATTTCCAACACAATCTGAAGTTTGTGTATTCATATAAAGCAATCTCTTAAATGGTTCTTAACAAGACAAAAAGAGTCTATTTTTACTAATTTATTCCAAATATGTTAAAATGTCATTTCCACCACAGAACGCTATTAAACAAGATTTAAAAAAATGACATGATGCCTGTACTGTTTGATGTTGTAAGCTGAAATTAAATGAACTAGTGAGAGTGTGAAAAGAGAATTTTGAGAAAGTGTATTTTGTAAAAGTCCACAGGGTCAAAAGAATAATATACAGTAGCTAACAAATCTATAATGCACAGAGGAAGCTAAAGGCAAGGGAGGAAACTTCTACAGCAGCACCAGCACATCAGATATCTTATACGAGCATGTGGTCTTGCGAACACAAATGAGACAAATTTTTTGCTGAACTATCTGTGCGTTTTGTCTGTCACAAAGACGCAGGTGCTAAAGTCTACATGTGCTATAGGTATTACCATTTTCTATTTCCAAAAGTTAAAGTAAAATGACCCACAGGACTTGTTTTCATTGGAATTCAGTGGAGTGCGTGGACTCAGTAAAGCAGAAACGGGATGTGGGACACTTCATCAGTGAGCCGTGAGACTGACTTAATGATATGTGAGTGCTTTAACAGTCCAAAGTCTGAGAGAGAGAGAGAGAGAGAGAGAGGGCTTAATGTGAAGTCTCTTTTTACAATCATTAACCCAGGGTGGTGCTGTTAACACACATGCTCATGCACATGCACGCACAAGCAGAACAATCCATACTAGGTTCACTGAGTCCAGATACACTCCTAGCAAAGTCTTTCAGAGATTTCAGACACACATATACCTGTAAACACGACTACTATTGCAAGAGACAATGGCACTTACACTCAAACACACACACACACACACACAGGCGTGGGAAGCACTCCCATTGGCCCCAGGGTCAGGCGTGGGTTAAGAAAACAACAAACTAAAACATACACACAAATACATACTCATTCAAACCTCAAATCAACAGTATAGAATTGTAATCACTGTGACTTTGCCACATTAACATATTGTTCCTGCATTAACATATTTTGTTGAACATTCCTGTCTGGAACATTTAGTGCTAACCCTATCCCTACCCCTAAACATAACCCTACCCATTACTTACCCCTAAAATCAGATCAAGCGCCTAAGCCTAATCTTGATATAAACTGTAAACGTGTCGCTTAAATCAGATTAGTTGATTGGAATGTTCAACAAAGATGTTGATCAGGAACATGTTGGTGAAATCACATTCATCAGTTCCATATGGAGATACCAAAACAAAAGACAAGACACAACAGATGAGTTAAACGCTATTCACGCTATCAGTTTGAATACTTTGCAAAGAGGACGATTTTGTAACTAGACACCGACTTAATGTCTGTAGTGTTTTAAATGAATAGTGCAGCCAATAATGAAAGACCTGCCGTAATTTATTCACTCTCATGTTCGATGTGGCTTTCTTTCTTCCATTAGAGAGAAAATGAGATGTTCTTTTCCAGAGCTGCAAAAATGACAAAAAGCATTACAGTCCTCCCATATTTCATTTCTAATTCCAAATACGGTATGTGACCCTCCCCGCGACCCTACAAGCGGTTTGAAAAATGGATCGATGGATCAATGGGGGGAAAACGAAAGTTACATAGGTTTGGAATGACAATAGAATTGTTTATTATTGGTTGAACTAAGCTCACTTCTATAAAATTGCATGAACCATCTTTTAGAATTTGATGAAAATAAGGGTTGTATCTGTTAGTCAAGGTCCTGTAAGAAAGGCCTCTATGAACTGTTGGAAAGTTCCGGTTCAGTAAGATTAAGGTTTTTGAAAGAAGTCTCTTATGCTCATCAGAGGTGCATTTATTTGATCAAAGCCATAAAAATATGGAATACACAAAATTTTATTACAACTTAAAATAATGGTTTTCTTTTTGAATTTATTCCTGTGACGGCAAAGCTGAATTTTCAGCATAATTACAGAATTTTCAGCGTCACACGATACTTCAGAAATCATTCTAATGTGATGATTTGCTGCTCAAGAAACATTTCTTATTATTCTCAATGATGAAAACAGTTGTGCTGCTTAATATTTTAGTGGCAACCACGAAACATTTTTATCAGGATTCTTTGATGCAGCATTTAAAAGAACATTTTTGATTGACTCAATGCATTTCATTCAATGCAATGAATAAAAGTATTAATTTCCCTAAAAATACCCAACAACTTTTAAATGGTAGCGTATACTTATCAAAGCACTGCTTTTCTTTTCAACTTGTTTACAGGAGCATCAAGGCCTGCTAAGATCCTTCTTAGGAAATCTTAGTCAAACAAACAGTCCTTTTCCAAATAAGAGAGACCGTATTTATATCGCCATCATAGTTTAACGTGTAAACAGTTTTTATGTGTTCGTTTTTTCTATATGGATTTTGTTCTGCTTTTCTCAAAAGGGGGAAGAAGTTCTTTATAAGACATTATGATAAAGTGAGTTTGAGAACAGTCACAATCACAACTGTCCTCCAGGCTTGGCAGAGTTTAAGTGAACCTGTTACATTAATCATGAATCCTTTCACTGCTAACAACAACAAAACACATACACACAGATAAACTCACACAACCGTCAATTAAATTTAACAGCCTCATAAAATGCAGAGGTTGGTACACGCTCCACTAGATGCTGGTTATTACGGAGTGCCAACTATAGCACAACACTTCATAACACATCAAATACCAATAAATATAATTCTCTACAACCTATTAAATTAAGTTGTTTAAATACATAATTTTACTATAATCACCGTTTTTGTAAGTTGATAACTCAATCTGTTTCTTAATACCTCTGTCATATCACATATCTCTTTAACTATCTTAAGTTAGTGTCACTATTAATTCTTTTTCTTGACCTCAGGCGGTGTGAATGAGTAGACTGTTCGACTCTTTCTGTCAAATCTACCATGTGTGATACTTTATTAATTACACACGCTCTTTACTCAACATTGCAGATCAGTGAAGTAGGCAAATCCATTAAGACACAAACACACACACACTTAAAACCACAGAACGGCAGTGTTACGCTCTAATGCAGTTTCCTAGAGGAGAGAAATGGTCCAGTTTGCTGACATGGAGAAAATACGAAAACCAAAATTACAAAGTGCAGAATCTAATAGCAAGCCCATGTAAAACCCAAAACCCAACTAAACAGCACTGGTTCAATGCACACAACCCGCCGTCAATGACCACCGCTCTCAGATAACAGATAGGTTTTTCTGCCAGGTGTGTGAGAAATGCTTGCCCAGCTAACAGGGAATGTTCTTGCAAAGCTATGAACCAACTTTCCTCCACCAATGTTAACAGAACATTCTTTTAAAGTTATCTGGTCTCTATGTACTAAAGAATTGTCATGTATTTTTATTGGCAATGTGTGAACAGCTTGTAACAAAATGTACAAAAACAAGACCTTCTCCGACTTCCAAGTTTGTCTATGAAAGCCTGTACACTGATTTTTACGTGAAGGACTCTGGATGCTTTTGCCGGAAATATCAAAAGGATGTGATGTTTACGCGAGCTCCCGAGAGCCTCTCTTCCAGTGTTTTCCCGCGTAATTGGGCTACTTTGAAAAAATTTTCTGCCGGTTAAAGGTTGGCATTTCAGTCTCTTGTAAGTTGCTGGCTGCAGTTCACTTAACAGCCAACGGTGTCACTAATAACAAGGGATTCTGAATTCTATCCCTTTAATAATGTTCTCAAAACATTAGCAAAAACTGGAATTCAAAGAACATTCAAAAAATTCTGTTTTTATAACTTAATGTGAACGTTAGCAAAACATCAGAATGTTTTTTTTTGCTGGGTGATATATGAGACTGAAAGAGATCCCAAAGAATGCAAACTTTACAGGTAGGCTTCTGACTAAAAGATTAGATCAGATTAGACAGAAATTTCGACTGAAGACCAAATTTAGCAAGAAGGCTATTATTGTTTCTATAGTGAGACTAACACATAGAGGAGCTCTGCTACATGGGGGCCTTGGTTTCCTTTCTGGCCTTTTCTCAATCTCAAACTAAAGAAAAAGAGAAAGAGAGACATAGGGAAAGAGAGCGAGAGAGAGAGAGAGAGAGAGAGAGAGAGAGAGAGCGTGCATTTTAACAATGGAATGCGGCTCTGAAAACGATCCTCTTTTGTAGTGGATTGTTTGTGTGTGTATATTGCGATAACATCGGAGTATTGATCCAAGAAAAGAGTCGTGTAAGTGGGTGGAGGGTCCAGGCGTGTGTGTTAGTGTGTGTGTGTGTTCACTCCCCCTAGGCAGCCTCCCCTCAAATGCTGAAAACAGGAAAAGAGGCTCCATATGCCAGATGGAATGTCTGACGCAAACCTCAGCCTTGAAACAAAGCTCAGAATACAGCTGACCCTGGGACTTGGACTATGAGTTTTATTGTATTTGATTTTTACACCTAAAATGCTATGTCAACCATGCACACACAGTGCACCTAATCTTCTTACAGTCCACATTACAGATGCAGGCTGTCCAATTATGAATATCTGACTGAACATACACACACTCTAAATATAGCCCAAGCTGATCAAATCTCAAATCAATTACTGGCCAGAATGGGCCTTTAAGCCATGTGAAGTAATATTTTTGACTTGAATAAAAACAGTTATATTGGGTGGTAGCCTACCACATTAAGGCATATCTGATGTTTTTAGAATGTATATTTAACAAAAAAATGCATCTTGACCAGGGCTATTAAATCGCTATTAATCGCATCCAAAATAAAAGTTTGTGTTTATATAATATATCTGTGTGTGCTGTGTATAATTATTATGTATATTTGAATACACACATTTATATTATATAAAAATATAAATATTTTATATATATCAATATATTTAAAAAATATTTTAAAAAAAAATCTTAAATATACACATGCATGTGTGTGTATTTATATATTATATACATAATTATACACAGCACACACACATATATTATGTAAAATTTTGGATGTGATTAATGCATATTCAAAAATGTATATATAGGCCTTGAATCAAGGTGTCATAACACTTTTGGCTGTACATTAACTAAAGACCTGCCAAGTATTAATGCAATACTGTTATTGTTAATAATTAAACTTCTTATAAGGAGTTGTGGAGAAATGATCTTCCTTTCCTAACACAGAAATGTGGCAAAATAAATGCTGATCCTGCACACGTTGCTATGGCTGAACAGTGCGTTTAATTTGCCTGAAAATTACATTTGCATTTATGTTTCTGGCACTGATCATAAATGGACTGACTTTAAATTGTGTCAGTAACTTGTGCTGATAAAGTTAAAGTCCAGCCAAGAACACAGTATCAGTACAACTACATCAGTGACAGTACCGGTACAAGTTGATCTCAGCAACAAAACACTAAGTGCCAAAAGAGCAATATTAATACAACTCACAATAATCAAAACAAACACATTAAATGTCAATGACATGGCCCTCATTATTTTGAAGTTGTTCAAAAATTCAATTGATACAATAAAAAATTGAAATGTCTTGAATTCTTCGTTGTTGGATAAATTCTCAATTCAAGTCATTTTGACTTTGTGATACTGTAAGTAAAAATGTCTAGGTGGTGTAACTGTCCAAGGATTGAAAAATAAAAGTAGCATGTATAAATGTTTAAAATATTACTCATTTTAACGTTTTACAAAATATATTTTTCAGGCCAAATGGAGTAACCCCAATTAAACTTCTTACTATTAAAATACCTAATGTCAGTTTATAAAACGTTTATTGAATAATGATTATGTTGTGTACATTTTGATAATTTTTTTACACCACTCGACATTTTTAGAGTAGCTAATTCAATTATTATTTTGAAAATGTGTGTGTGTGTGTGTGTGTGTGTGTGTGTGTGTGTGTGTGTGTGTGTGTGTGTGTGTGTGTGTGTGTGTGTGTGTGTGTGTGTGTGTGTGTGTGTGTGTGTGTGTGTGTGTGTGTGTGTGTGTGTGTGTAGAAAATTGTCCAAAAAAATTATCCGTTTAAACATGAAAACAAAAATTACATTTCTGAGAACTTGGCCCATATTTTAAACTTAATCCTTAAAAGATTTCTCGTTGCCATTCATCTTGGACATCCTAAATTGGCATTGACCCATAAATGTTTGTCAGAACTACTGTAGAAAAGTCCGCTTTCTAAAAAGGACAGAAGATATTGAAATAGGCTACATGCACACAATTCGTAGGCTACTTGTGTTAGTATTATGTTTTAACTGATTAAATATTAAATGTCATTAAAAACATTTGAACAGATCATTAAAGATGGGCTAACATGTTAGTTTACATCAGCAGGAGCAGCAGAAGGGTTTGTTTTTGCTTATTTGAAGACAGTCGATGGTATTTAATAAAGATAGTAACTTACGTCAGTAAATATTCCTCAAGTCAAAAGTGCGCCGTTATGAAGGACCGCAGACGACAGCAACAACCCGAGTCACGATAGCATGAAACACATCCAAATGACACCCTTGCATTTAGGCAGACGCCGAAAAACTATCCCGAGAGTTACGAAACAACTTCTTGTCCAAGCGTTTAAAGTGCCCTGAGTGAATTTAGCGTCTATCACATGATTAAGGCTGGGCGGGAGGGCGCTCGCGGGAGGTGAGGGTGGGGCGCTCTCACGGGCGGGCTCTTGGCTCCAGATACTGCTGCCGGAGACAGGAGGGGGCAGAAGAGGAGAGAAAGGGCTGGGTGTGTGTGCCTGCCTGCCTCTCCCTCTCCGCCCTTTCCTTCCTTCTCTGTTTGTCTCTCTCTATCTCTCCTCTTTCCCTTCCTGACAAGACACGCCTCATAGAGTTTCAAAGATCTAACAAGCATTGATAATGGTCGCCAAGTTCTGCAACAATGGAAGAAGACAATGACTTACATAATTGACAAATTATACACTTTTTATTGTTAAAGGCACAATATGTAAGATTTAGAACACTAAAACAGTGTTATAAATTTTGTTGACGTGCGTACTTACATTATCCCAAATGTTTCCAAGAATGATTAAATCCAGAAAAATAAGCCTTTTTTGACAGGCCCGTGCGTTGCCTATCAATGACATCATACCTGCGTTACCCTCGATTTCCTGTTTTATTTTGTAGAAACCATGGAAACACCAGAGACTATTTACTATATTATTTTATTAGACAGGTGAGCAACTGTTTGGATACATTAATAGACAAAAAAAAACAATCATTGTTATATAGCTCAACACGTTTAGTCTTATTTTTTGAATATCGTTTTCATGATTTACCGAGAGTACCATGTTTTACCATGACTAATATCGATCTAGCTTACTGTAGTGTGCAACAAGTGTCTCATAGTAGCCTCCGAGCGAACGCACAGAGTAACGTTAGTACATAATCTTCAACACACTCAAATGTATCAAATATGATAAACAGCGCTTCATTACTCCGCTTGACCGGAAGAAGCGTCTCTCATTACAGCAATCGCTCCAGCGGCCACGTTGCGCTCCCACAACACTTGGCCCTGCTCTGCTTCATACTACAGTAACGTTAATAATTACTGAGTGAATTAATTACTGAATTAACGAGTCCCGTCCCGATTCTTTTCCACCGGCTGTGGGGGTAAAGACTAGGCCTACATCGCCCAAGAATCCGCGCTCAATCTCGGTATCATCGAGCTACGCCTTTGTTTCGAATAGGTTTAAAAAACTACTGTGCCTTTAAATGTTTGATCATGTTAATAAAAGGTGCATAAAGAATGCTTGGGGTTATTTAGTTAATTACAGCACTATATCATTGTATTCCTATAGGCCTATTGGCATATAAATATAATAATATAGGCGAAATATAGCCGATATATTCATATAAATATAATACAATGATTTTGTCAGTCCCGTAAAGGTGTGTAGTTATTAAAGTTATTAATAATGGAGTTATGCCAAGTCATCATCAGCAACAATAACATATAGCGTACTAGATGACAACCTGTGTCTATTTGTCCATAATAATAAAGCAAACCTTTCAGCAGACCTTTACAAGAATTACTCTCGCCCCCAACACTCTCACCTTGCACCCACACCTCTCTCTGTCTCTATTTGGCAAACACCTGCAATACCAATACTGCACAACTGTGAATTTATTTTCTTTTTCTTTTGTCAGTTAGGGGTGTGGAAGTGGAACTGGCAAAACTCCAAGCACACAGGTTTGTTTGCATGCCTGTATTCATTATTGTACATACGCCTGTGCTTTTGCCTACTTTCATGTATTGCTGTGCACAAGTGCATGGATTCAAGAGGGTGTGAAATGATTATGAATATCATTTTTACGACTATGTTATTGTGTGTGTGTGTGTGTGTGTGTGTGTGTGTGTGTGTGTGTGTGTGTGTGTGTGTGTGTGTGTGTGTGTGTGTGTGTGTGTGTGTGTGTGTGTGTGTGTGTGTGTGTGTGTGTGTGTGTGTGTGTGTGTGTGTGTGTGTGTGTGTGTGTGTGTGTGTGCAACCGTGTGTGTAGGTGTGTGCGCGTGGGTGTGGGTGTGTGTGCATGACAACCTGTTTTTCAATTATTAATTAGTGAAACAATAGCGAATGGTGTCATTTTTCTTTGTAAACACCTTGCCCAAAATATTTTCTGGTTATCTGGAAACTCTGTGCTCTCCTCTGGCTTACGCCACCCAATACATTAAAAACGTAAAAGTTAAACACTCTTGAAATGAGTTAGCTAATTACTTTACACCTTCTGTGAGCTCAAAATAGATGTTCAAATATGTTTACAAAGTTATTTTAAGCATGATCTCATGAAGGACATGATGTCATCAGACTCCTTTCTTCCAACCAATGAGAATTTATCTCATGATGTCATGGAGGATGGAACATTTGCACTTATCTTATCTCATTTAGGGCTTTGTGAACAATAAAACTGGGTTTCTCAAGAGCCAATAACAATATAATAAAACGACTTCAACACATACTAAGAAAGATTCCGATAATATTCATTAATCGGTATTTTTACAAGTGTCAATTTACAGAGCTGTTTTCTGAGGAAGCTCAGATTATAAATGAAATCGATTAATAAATAAGTGGATGTTAATCAATTATATTGAAACAAATTTGAACATATAGACACACCTGAACAAACACTCGTGCATCCACAAGCACATACATGTTTAGCACACATATACATTATGAAACCAAACACCCACTTTATTTTTTCTGTAAAACATGCACATGCACAGTGGAATGTTCTGTGAAACTGACAAAACCCCCACGGCAGAGATGATGTTGAAAAAAGTAAGAAGAAAATGAGAAGGCCAGAAAAAAGATGGTGACAAAAATAAAGTGCAAAGATTTGAATCATGACCATATGCAAATTAACAGTGTAGTATTTACTTGTATTATTATGTGTGCTGCTTTTTGTTTGCTTGATTCTTAATAGTCAAGTCTAATTTATTTGTATACTGCTTTTCACAATAAACATTTGTTTCAAAGAGCTTTACAGAAAGTCCTTGACTGGATTTGTTTAAAGGTATTGCCTGAGTAACAAGCTGCCTGTCACCGTCCCACTTGTGGGACACATGGCGCTCTTTTTTTGATTGCCTTTTTTTTCATATCATATATTTTAGTAATCATCATAAATTAGGTATCATTCAAAGGATGAGCTCAAAATTCATCCCGTGAAAACCGGTTTGAAATCCGACGTTGCGTTACCATGGAAACGGTACTCAAAATTCTTCTAGTGGGCTCTTCCCCTATAGTGGGCGGTGTCAGGTTTCATATTACAGAATTTATTTGAACTACTTTATAATCAAAACCATTTCTTATCTTGACAAAACACATATCGCCGGAAAGGTCTGAGTCTCAAGGTTCCATATTTGGTGACAGTTTTTTTGATAGAAGTGATATTTAGAAAATTAGCCATTTGTTACAGGAGAATGCATTAAAAAAAATCAATGGAATGTGGATGACACCCGGTGGCTATTTTTGGTATAGCGCCTATACAAAATCTCATCGGAACTTTAATTGTTGTGATATCAACTTCAAATTTGGAACCCAACTTGGTTAGACATACAGCTTTGATTATATAGTCATTTTAGAGTAATTTTTTTTTGTACAATATATATTTCATTTAAAATAAAAAAATATTTCGTACAGTATGTTTAATTTACACTAAATTTTAACTTTCCATAACTTTTTCATACTTTCATTTGAAGAGCTTTCACTTCAGCAGTAATCTGCAGAGTGTCATCTTTAAAACGAGACCAACTTAAGGTCTTTATTCCAACACTGTAAAAAAAAAAAAAAGTCAGGTCTCCAATTGAAAAATTTCATTTTCACATCTAAATTTCTTAGTTGGCCAAATTGAATTTCTTGAATTTTAATTGAATTAAATTGCATCAATTCACAGAAATTCAATTTGGCCAACTGAAAAATTTAGATGTGATCGGTCACTAGAAAATTTTCAATTGGAGA
This sequence comes from Gobio gobio, assembly GCF_949357685.1. NCBI lineage: Eukaryota > Metazoa > Chordata > Actinopteri > Cypriniformes > Gobionidae > Gobio > Gobio gobio. Next base: position 21,968,823 of record NC_137099.1, read on the forward strand.
CCGTCATTTTTTTTTACAGTGAAAGTATTCTTTAATTACAACCCTTTAAGTTTGGATAGTGCATTTTCGTGTCTATTCTCCAAAAAAGGGAGGTGACAGTTAAGGAGTTAAACATTATAGATTTTTAATTTAAAAAGGAACAAATGGATGAATTGCTGACAATACAGTGAATAGATTCAAAACAACACACTAACAATCAATACCAACAATGGAAAGTTCATAATGTACAGCCAATGAATCTTTTCATGGATTTTGAAAATATTTGATGAAGACCACAAGTGATTGGCGCACATACGCATAACAGTTCATCACAACGTGTCGAACAAAAGCTAGTTCTGTCTTACAGAACAATGGGCAAAAAGTATTTGGCACTGCCGCTTGGTAAAGGGATATGTTTTTCTTCTTTGGGTTCTCTGGTGTGAGACAATGCATCACTTTATGCAACATGCTGTGTTGGATTCTGCCGTTCAGTTGTGCTGGCAAAAACTATCACAGAGAGAGAAAGTTTGAAGAATTATATCTATGGATGTATCAAATTAAATATCATATGACTCAAATAGATGTCAAGTGTTGGTCCCGATGAGGAAAACAGCTTATAGACTAAATTATGTTTGTTTTTTTTAAATGTAAAAATTCTGAAAGTTTTCTGTGATGGGTAGGTTTAGGGTTAGGGGATAGAATATACAGTTTGTACAGTATAAAAATCATTATGTGGAAAGTCCCCGTAAAACATGGAACCATACACATGTGTATGTGTGTGTGGTGGTCCAGGTATTCCCTACGGATAGTAAAACCTGATTTTATTTATTTATTTTGAGTGAAAATTGTTTCAAAGTAAATCCTACACTTGTGTTTTTCAGTGTTCAAACACTTTAGTTTATGAATGGAAACTTTCAAAAATCATATTATGTAACCATTTTAGATAACACATATATCTCCTGTTCTAATTTAATGAAAGAAATGGATTAGTCTGCACCTCTAGCATGAACCCCATGAACTAATGATAGTAATTCCACAGCAACACATGGTTTATTAAAATGATGAATTGCACGTCAGAGGGCTGGGTGACAAAGTGATGCTCCCGGGAGAGAACGAAATTGTTAAGAGTTTGTTTACAACTTACACAACCACATATAAGTTTGCCAGCAGTGAGAATTTATGAAAATCAGCATACAAATGGAATAATTTCATTGAAAGACTCAGGGTCAGAGTGAGGGATTTAATTCTGGATGGGTGTGACAACTGCTGTTTTGTGTAAATATGTTTTTTTTTTTTTTTATATTATATTTTTATTCAGTTTCCGTGTGTATATATAGGTGCTTTACATCCTCTCCTCCCGGCTTGACATGTTCTAAGTATTCTATATATTTTGCTGAACTCCTCAACTTTCTGTTCACATGTTCTCCTTAGGATATGCCACTTCAGTGGGACGCTCTTAGCAAAATGCAGGTTAAAAAGTTATCTCTTTCACATGCAAGTATATATGCAAAAGGTTAAACAGGCCGTTATGACAAGGTGAGCACTAGGAATGACAGCTGCTATTTATTATTTTGAAATATTTCACAAAGACAGCTCTGATTTCATTTTGGTACGCGTGGCCAAGACCTGACCAAAACCCAACCCTGAAGCAACGCTTACCCTTTAAAAGGTTATTGAAGACAGATATGATAAAGCCTGGACCACACCCAAAACCGTTTCTGAAGAATAAGAACCTCCTGGGAAGAGAAGTGGAGGTCTCGGTCTATCTCAAGTCAATTGCCTCTGTGAACATGAGCTCCCGGTTAACATATTTTAGGATTGCCTGACAAACACATTGAAATAGATTTGTCACTCACCATACAGAGATGAAAAGGCATGAGTCATTCAATGAAAGTACCGTTTGTGCCCACAACCAACAAAGTGTTGGTTTAAGATTAAATATATTAAATATCTAAATAAATGTAACTATTTCTAATACTTCATGTAATGATGGCATGCATTAAATAATATAAAAACTCAATTTTGAAAAACTAGATCAACACCAATATGCTTTGATAGAATGTATATTGTTCAACGTTTAGATGTAATTGCATTTATATAAAAACATAGCCTGACAAGCCAGACCCACATCAAGATGTTGGGTCTGGAAACTCACCATTGACAGGACTCAATCCGAGGGGCGGGATAAACGGTTGTCTTTCAAATTCCCTCTGCACCCAATTGGATAGTGCCATGAGCGCCACAACCAACCAGAGCAAAGAAGAAGGTGAAGCCGAGCTGACGTTAGTTGATAGACTTTCGCTGTATCCGGTCGGCAAAACTTTGAACATATCTTCTTTTCTTAAGAATGACTTCAGTCAGTGCCGGTCTTTGTTCTTTTCTCAAAAAAAAAAGCTTAACTCCAAGTCTTCCAGAGTCGCATCCAAAGCCGATTCAAAAAACCGCTGTTCGTCAGCTTCTTTGTTTACGAGTAGCACGCAGAACCACCGCAACTCTGCCGTGACGTGCCGTCATTATGTTAAGCCCGCCCACCGACTCTACACACGCTGTGATTGGCCTGACCAGAGTTTGGTTTTTCCAGCTCTCAGGTCTACCGAGAGTTGCTAGACTACACTCGCGGCAAAATACATTTTCTGCCGCTAGGGTGCGTCTAGATTTCTAGGCTAATAAAAACATTCTTTTTAATTATAACAGGATGATTTATCTCTCTATGACTTCTTATTCACCTTAAAATAATAGTGAACTTTCACTTTAAAAGATATGATCAATTAGGGGTGTGCGATATATATCGTCTGCGATAATAGATACTAAAGTATCTAATGATATGACATAATTTGAATTCACAACTAATAATTTCTACTTCCATTACCCCTTACAATTAGTTTTATAAATAAATTTTGTTATACATTTTTATATCATTGAAAGTACGAACCCCCTAAAGGGACATTGTGAAGAAAAAAGAGGGAGATGGAAGGAAAAATTATTTGCCAATGCTTTTGCGTTCTCGCGAAAATGGTTTGCGTTCACTCGCAAGGAACGCAGCTTCTTATTTTTCCTACTCATACTTTTTTCCCACCACCATGGGATCCATACTTAAAATGTTACGCCCTGTCACAATCTTCCCTGTTCAGGATATCGTGGCTTTTTTTTTTTACAATTTAATTTGAGATGGCACAATGCAATTCATTTGCACCTAAAGACATCATTTAGTTTAAAATCCCTTTTCCAAAGTGAAAAAGCCTCCGATTCATAATAACTGTTAGTAACAGGAGACTACTGAGAAGCTACTGAAGATGCATCTCTCTCTTTTTTTGGATTTTCATTTTGAATATTATTTAGATTGGGTGTGTCGTACTTTCAAAGAGGTTGATAAAGTAAATTCCAAATCTGGGTTCAGCATATAGCATTTAAGGTATGACATTGTTGTGCGTAGTGGCATGCACACACACACACACACACACACACACACACACACACACACACACACACACACACACACACACACACACACACACACACACACACACACACGTTTTATGGGGACTTTCCATAGACAGAATGATTTGTATACTGTACAAACTGTATATTCTATCCCCTAACCCTAAACCTTTTCAAAAAATCACTTAGTATGATTTATAAGCCGTTTTCCTCATGGGGACCAAAAAATGTTCCGACAAGGTCAAGGATTTCAGATATTGCCATCGTTGTGGAGACATTTTGTCCGCCTATCACAGGGTTTACCAGGACCACACACACACACACACACACACACACACACACACATACTTGCATATGTGGTTCATGGGGACTTTCCATAGAACTAATAAAAATGTCTATCTCCTAACCTAAACATAAACTCACAGAAAACTTTTGGCATTTTGAATAATAATAAAAAAAACTCTTTAGTATATTTTTAGTCTTTTTTTTTTTTAAAAACACGGGAAGTTGCATAACCAGATGCGTGTCAGCTTAATTGATAGCCTGAAGGACCAGTCATAACTTGCCATTCATGTGTCATTATCATGTCTGTACAGTATATAACCAATGTATAGTAATATTTGACTTCATCTTCTAAGAAGAAAGATGTCAAGTTTTGACAAGAGAATGTCAGAAAGTAATGAGTAATAATCACCATGGTAATTGGTGTGATATAAACAGACACTAAACAATATGTGACTTCCAGAGAAAGTATCAATGGGTTCTGTGTTAGTGTGTGTGGACTTCGGAATTTGTCTTTGCTCCATACTTCAACTCACATTTAGTTCAGCTCTCCAATATTTCACCCATTTTTTATATGTTTTCAAAGATTTTTGACCGTTAAAACGTTGACTTTAGTATGTCATAATAATTGCACAAATTTTTACGTCATCAAACACATCAATTATCCTTAGTATACTATTTTGAATGTAACATAAAAGTGGTTGCATAAAACGTGTTTTGAAAGAGATATGGATTATCCATTCTAACATGATTTAAAGGTAGGGTAGGCAATTTTCGGAGTGGCTAGCAATAGCAAGTTAGCTTTGAAAGCATGAGATCACTACCTTCAGAGCGTCTACAAAGCCATGCCTCCTTCAAAACACATGAACGCACACAGCAGAGTTTGCAAAGTGCCACGAGACGAGAGACGGCATTAATGTCTCAAAGCACATGCAACATTTCATTAATAATGAACATAAACAACTTAAAGAGCACTGACCTGTACCACCTGACTGCTGCAGATTCATTTCAGCATTGATGTCCTTGAAAAGCTTGAATTCGATGAACTGCTCCGAATGTAATTACAGTAGTTATGGCGTGAACGCAGCATAAGCTTCACGAGTTCACACTTACATCCAATTAAATAGAGTAAAGATTATGTGTAGTTGGCATGCTGTCCGGGGGAGGGCTCCGGGATTGGAATTTTGGCCCGAACCCAGAGTATCCCCCATGTGATAGAGATAGTCTAGAACTAGACTGTATTGTATTATGGATTGTGTTAATGTCTAATAGGAGTTTATTCAAATCAAAGTGAGGAGATGGGGTGGTGGAGGGATGCTAAAATAAAAACGGTCAATGAAGGAAGGTAAATCTGCTGTATATACAGTATACACCTCTTATCGTTGATTAAATTGAATAGCTTAATGTGCTTGTGGCGAGCAGCGAGGCTGAGGGACCGTGAGAGCGGTGTGAAGGACGAGAGAGGACCAGGCCTGGACTTTACGTTGTTTTGTTTATGTTTTGCTATGTGTGTGCGCGGCAGTCGTCTGTGAGGGGCTGCCCCTTTTACTTTCATTTTGTGTTTTTTTATTTGATTAAAGTCTTTTAATGTTCGCCGGTTCCCGCCTCCTTCTTCCCATAACAACAAATGCTATTACAGTGCTCCACTCGTGTTTAATTTGGTTTAATTATCTGAACGTGCTCCTCCCGAAATGTGTTAATAAAACATCACTTGTTGTTTTGGTTCAGGAGCAACTGTAAAAGGTGGCTGCTGTTTCAGTTGTGGTGTTCGTGACTTTCAACCATCATAACAACAAATGTTTCTGGAACGAATTGCCTACCCTGCCTCTAAATCAAGGCATATTGAAACTAATGATACCAAAAATAGTCTGCTAAAGCTATGGAACTCGAAATTTAAATGAATATTATAGGGTCACAATAGCAAATTGCTATAAGGCAAGAATATGAATTTAATAACCACAATCATTGAATTTCACTTTGTTTTTTAAACAGAAATCTTCTGTAGTGCAGATTTAAGTAAATGAATTTGGTTCTAGGTTATATTGAGTATATTTAACTATGTACTAAGATTTAAATTAATCATTTGATACAATGCACTTATTGTGTATGTGTACATACATGTTTTACATTGTACTTATATAAAAAAAAAAAATTATGTATAATTAATTTAATTACATCTAAAATTACAATGTCTTCCCTCACACCTTAACCCACCCTTAAACCTAGCCTAGCCTACTTCTGCTAAATTTTCATTTTCCTTCAGTACTCCGTCTGGGATTGCGATATATTCTCTGGTTTTCCCTGGTCAAATTTTTACCGGTCCAATCAGCGAACAGAGGGAGTGGCTGAGAACGATGACGTTGATGTTGTGCGCAGTGTTGCCACAGTTACTTTGAAAAAGTAATCTGATTACTGATTACTCCTTTAAAAAGTAATCTGTAGTTACTTTACAGATTACTTGATTTTAAAAGTAACTAAGTTAGATTACAAGTTACTTTATTAGTTACATTCAGCAGTTGCCGACAACACCCCTGCCACCTCAACATAGAAATGACAACCGTTTTTGCCAACACTCACTTTATTGGAAGTGCATTTTTAACAGTAACGTCAACAATGTATCTCCTGACATTTTAAATTGAAATTAAAAATATATTTCCTGAAAAAAAAAAAACATGTTTTAATAATTTTTTTTATAAAAAAACAGTCTTTCTTGACTTCACTTAATATAAATACTCTCCCCGAGACACAAGAAGAAAGCAAAAATATGTATTTTTACTAAGGAAAATGACTAAAATAGTAACTCACGGTGACTTGGATAAATTACTTTAATCTGATTGCTGGTTTGGAAATACTAGTAACGCGTTAGATTACTCGTTACTGGAAAAAAGTAGTCAGATAAGAGTAATGTGTTACTCAGTAACGCGTTACTGGCATCACTGGTCGTGCGCTAGTTTGAGATGACATGCGTCACGACCAAACGTTAGCGATTGGTTATGGCAGATCCAGAGTGGCTCTGGGCAGATCCAGTAGTTTTAAACTTCAACAGAGTACCCGCCTTCAAGGAAGTAAACGCTTGTCAATGGAGAGTGGCCACTGGCCAGACTCTCTGTACGAGAGTCTACCTTAAACATACCCATCCCAACAAACTTGTCCCTAACCTTAATAGCAGCAAAAGTGTTTTGCAAGAACACATTAAGTACATTGTTCCTATTCAGTATTCATTGTAAGTACTATAGTTAAAGACACCCTATATAAAGTGTGACCTGAACTTCAAATTTACAATGACAGGGTTGAAAGAACGTACTGTTAAGAATCAACCAATGAAAAGCCCATATTGTTATCAAATTAAATGCAAAAAAATATAGTTAAACATATTAATAATACAAAATGTATAGGTAACTCCATTCCTGAGACTCTTTCTTCACCTTCATGTTCATTGTATCAAAACCCATCTGTTTGAACACGCTCCAGTCCCTGATGGGAAAAGTATCCTGTGGGAAGCAATCATTCCTGAGGTGTGATTGGAAACCAATCTCTAAGTAGATATTGCACAATTAACATTATTGCGAACTGTATCTTAATTACACATTCCGTTAAAATGAACTCATCTCAGTCTGCAGGCTATACAACAAACATACGGTGTACTGTATACACTCAGTAAGACAGACAAGAAAGAGCCTTGTATCATCTGGTTGCCATTGCCATTCACATAAACAGAGCAAAAACAATAGGAAAGGGAAATGGTGATTTGGTTGGCTGTTACCCAAAGGTTTAAAATGTGGTTTCTGTGGTAAAAAAAAAAAAAAAAACAAGTGGTCACTGAATCAGTCAGAATCTGCAAATTAAGCTACCGATTCCAATTATGTACCATGCATGCTGACTTCCAAAAGCACATCATGCCAGTTTTAATAGACATACGGGCGTATGCCTGCATTCATGAGAATTTTGAGTCATGTAAGCACCTCATTTGGAATCTGCTAACGGATGGTTCCATTATTCAGCTCATTTCCGGTTGAGTGAATCCTTCAGTTTACTCAAGGCGTGAAGGTTATCATGGGCACAAATGTGTACTAAACATAGTGAATCAGTTGATCTTTCACTTCACCAATCTTAAAAAGCCAGCAACGAGAAAAAAACAAACAATATGAATTCCATAGAGTACATTTTCTAAATGTTTTGTGTGTTTGTGTGCTTCTCCTTAATAAAGGTGCAATGGTGGCTCATCCAAAAGGAAATAATACAATTAATTCAATTCACATTTATTTGTATAGCGCAAGAATGTAGGTATTCAAACAGTTGACGGTAGCCATTGACTTCCATAGTAGGAAAAAAAATAATGGAGGTACAATGGCTGTCAACTGTTACCAACATTCTGTAAAATATCTTCTTTTGTGAAGAAGAATGGAAGAAAGAAACTCATACAGTTTTGGGACAACATGAAGGTGAGTAAGTGATGATAAAACTTTAATTTGTGGGTGAACTATCCCTTTAAACAGTGTGATGGAGTGTAGCGTGATAGAAGATTGGTAAAATACACAAGAGCTGAACCATTAAGGGCTTTATAGGCCAGTAGCAATATTTTGTAATCAATACAGAACTTAATAGGTGTTGGGTAACGCTGGTAAGAACTCTATAGCAGCTGCATTATCTATTAATAACATTTGTCCAAAATACAAATACACTACCATTGAAAAGTTGTTGTTTTTTTAAAAGAAATGTCTACTTTTTTTCAGCAAGGATGCATTTCATTAATGATCAAAAAGCAACAGTAAAAAACGTATAATATTACAAATAAATGTTTGTCGTTTCCACAAAAATATTAAGCTGCACAACTAAAACAGAAAAAAGTTGTTTTAAATGTATGATAATAACATGGTTTGTTTGACATGTTTTAGTGTTTTTTGTCTGGAGGAAGAACATGCCTCAGGTCTTCACAGGTCCTATTATTTCCAGCTGCAACTCCACCCATGTACCTAATTTGCATATTACAAAAAATGCATGGTGTCATGCAGAAATCTAAAAAAAATAGCTGTAACATAAACCAGTGGCATCTGTCCAATTAAGACAGGTAATTTGTTCCGTTTGCATTTGCCTGTCATTGATCTTATCTGTGTTATGTGCTTAAAGGCTTATTCCGTACTTTATTTAGAGAAGAGGTGCTACATATGGCTGATATAATGTTTCATCAAAAAACTATGTAAGGGGTTATTTTTTATATAGGCCTATATAACAAGCCAGATAAAAATACAAATCCTAGCCAGTAATGATCTGTTCTAGTTTCAGGATTTTCATGGTTGTGACAAGAAATTCTACATTCCAGTAACACAAAGATAAAAAACGTGCCAATTTCCTCCATACGTTTTCGAATCATCCACACTTATTTTCAGTTTGATTTCCAAAGAGTTCTTTTCAGAGTTTTGTTGTGAGTCACATCATAGCCACTCAGTTTAGCTGGCTCAACCGAGAGAGCAAGGCTGTAAATGTGTCAGTTTTAATGTATTGGTTATCTGATAACCAAATAATCACTCTGAAAACCATAAATCACAAGCACTCATTAAAACCAACATAATGGAATGTACTGAACAGAGACTTCCTCAAAACATTTGGTTATCGAAGGTGTCAATTTGTAATTGTTGCAAATGATGTTTGCAAATAGGAAAAATAAAATATAGCTGCGAGCAGCAATTATCGGGGTTCAAGCTTATCTGACCCAGTCGTCTAGCCATCACAATTTGGCCCTTGTCAAAATCACTCAAATCCTTACGCTTGCTCATTTTTCCTGCTTCTAACACATCAACTTTGAGGACAAAATGTTCACTTGCTGCCTAATAAGGTATATATTTATCCCTCTATGGTACGCAATATGATATCACTGAGAAAAAAACATATTTGTGGTGTTTTTCCTGCTTAAAATTGGACACTATAACAATATCAATAAAACATTTCATATTTTTTTTAACTTATTTTTTAAAAGTTTGTTGCCTCAAGGCAACATTGTACCATAATGGACAAATTGAAACATTTGACATTTTCATGTAGAAAAAATGTATATATTTATGAAAAACATCAATTTGTTTAACCAGACCCAGACACAGTATTTAATGTATTACAAATTTCATATTTAATAAAAAGTAACATTTCAAATTCAGCTGTTGCTCTCAGGCAACATTGTACCAGTGATTCTAACTAACACTTTTTAGTTAACTTTACTTAATGTCTTAACTTAACTGTAAAAATCTAGTAATATGTACTATTCACATACTATTCCTCGTTTACTCAGAAAACCCAAGTTAAGATTAATCGATTGGTTTGAGTGCCATTTTGTCAAGCAAAAAAAAAAAAACCTCACCATTATGGTGATCAGTATTCACTTTGGTTGGCCACTTGGAATATTCATATTATTATAACCCTGTTCCTATAGATGCAGCGATGCAACAAGAAATCACAGTTATTTGGTTTCAAAGGAAGAGAAGTAATAAATTGGTTGCTTTTAAAGGTTGACCTAGCTTCTGACTGAATAATTAACTATAGTTAATGATTTAGTCGGAAATTAAAGTGAATTTAGTCGGAATTAAATGAACAATTTTAATGCTAACAATTACGTCATGAGCACCTGTGAAACGTTTAAGTGGGTTGCTATAATCCATCTATATTTGGACAATATCTTGCAGCTGATCTTGCTTGAGTCACACACATACTTACTAGAACTGTAAGGGAACTATACTAAGCATTTGTTAGCACAACTTACTATTCCTATTTCACTTTACTTGTTTTTTTAAGGCAATCGGTTAGCATACTTTTTTAAGTAAGTCTGACTAATTCGATTTTACAGTGTATCACCAAACCATCATATCCATCTTCATCCTCATCTCCATCTTCGATCTCACCTTAACTCTCTCCCTGCCGGATTGTCACTATATCTTCCTCATCACAGTATGACACCTTATCCTCATCCTCACCAACTGGCAGTTGTGTTTTATATCTTTTTTTAGTGCTAGAAAATGTGCAGATCATAATATGTGCATAGTGTGAATTACTATTCTAATAAATGCATTACAAAATCATGCAAATATATTTAGATAAGTCTAGCTCTTTTTCTTACAAATATAGTTTATTTGTATCTAACCTCTGATATGGCCTTATATGCGATTCCATTATGGTACAATGTTGCCTAGAGGCAACACGCCGTTTTTTGTTATTTACTCTAAAACATTTGATGATATATAATGTAAAGTTCTTGAAAACACTTCTTTACTTAACAGGGAAGGTGTGGGTGATTAACTGGGCGCAAATTAGTGAAAAATGCACTTTTCATTTGAGAAAATATGGAGTCATGTGACATAAAATGGACCCCTGTGGGTCATGTGACCACTTTTTTGCACTTTCATTGATTAGTATTTGAGTTCTTCTTCCCTGAGATATGTTTGACCAATAAATTGGTGTTTCATTTTATTAAAAATAAACTAAAACAGACTATGTTGCCTTGAGGCAACACCGTACCATAGAGGGTTTAGATATATATAATGGATGCAAACCCATTTATGAAACAGCAAAAAATATAAAACAACATTCATTGTTTTAGCCAACATACAGTGTTATTATATATATATATATATATATATATATATATATATATATATATATATATATATATATATATATATATATATATATATATATATATATATATATATATATATATATATATATATATATATATATATATATATATATATATATATATATATATATATATATATATATATATATATAACTTGTATAAATGATATCTAAGCATATATATAACATATTCAGGCATTTACTAAATGTAACTTTTGGCTTTGAAATGTGTTTTTACTGAGACATTTTCTTCAGAACTGCTGTGTCAAGATGAGGTTTAGAAGCTTTTTATCTTGATCAAAACCAAAATGCAAAGCATTTTTCTTTTGAACAGAAAGGAATCAAATTAAACTTGATTAACAGTCTCTGCTCTAACACCACACCCTGAGATTTTTGCATAACTAGGTGGGGTGCCTGATAACATAAGGAATATTGCGACTCATTTATGCCAACAAACTGAAGCGATGTACATTCTGACCACATTCCACACAACTCCCACAATCAAAAGAAGACATTTGCCTGTGCTCGTTTTACCTTGTTTACTTACACTTTCAGTTTTTTGTGACAATATAAGCTCTGTACAAAAAGATGACATAACAAAGTTTTTAACCTTAACACTGAAGGAGAAGATTTATGAGGCGTTTCAAGCTATATAGTAGTGGTGAAATATTTGCATTTGTATGACTTTTATCCGTCTTTTGCCAGGAACCTTTTGTGTCAGTGTTGCAGAAACAACAGATGAACATGAACATTTGGGGTTGGAACCAATGGAAATTGTATTGCATCAGACACAGGAGGATAGAAAAAAGAAGGAAAGAGAGAAAGAAAAGGGAGGGATGGGTCATCAAATGTGTCATTTGCCACATTTTCGGATGTGATCTCAATGTCCTGAACCGCCATACAGTGTTTGGGCCTTCTCAGGACAGGCTGAAATAAGACCAGGGAGGTTTGGGTGTGTCTCTAAGAGCTAAGTTGGTGTGGATGTGTGTGTGTGTGTTCAGATGCTGTCCTGGGCTACATTTCCTCTGTGCACATGGAGCTTATAGGCAGGGCAGATTGTTTCCTGACCATCCCATATGAGTGTACGTGTTTCTCTGCCCTCTGCATGTGGTCCTTAAATAAACTCGTCTAGTAGTTTTAAGATTTTTATGCATTTAAAAAAAAAAACACGAATAAATAAGAAACACTTTTGATAGTTAGTGGTGCTTTCTAAAGCATGTTTTTCTATTACTATCCCTTTTTAAACAAGACTTTTACATTCTTTTTTTAAACACACCACGAAAATATAAATATTAAATGTTCCCGTATAACACGCAAATCAACCCCAAGTATAATGAAATAAATACATAGCAGTAATATATTATGTAGTATAAAAAAAACATGTATACTGTGTGAAAAAATGTGTTATATTGATATTTATTAAAAAAATTAAACATACAACAATAAAATAAAATATAAAAAATGATCACACTTTACTCTTTAATGTCTCAGTTAATGCTAGTTTATTAATTTATAAAATACAATAGTTGTAGCCACATTCAGTCTGTTTTTCTTGTTTGATTTGTTCCTTTGTTCATCTGGTTGTCTCATATGTTACCGATTTGATTAGAATACTTAGTTCAGGTGTGTCTAGTTAATTAGTCTCGTTAGTCCTCTGTTTGCTAAGATGGTTTGCATCCCCGTCACTTTCCCTGGAACACGCCCCCTCAGCCGGGGCTGAGTGGCAGAAGAGCTCCTGCTTGACTGGAAAACGCGAGTAAAACAAACGGTTATCAGTTTAAACTAAAGGTTGGGCTCGATATACTGTTCCTTACAACTTACCAAAGATCCGGTGATCCATGGATATTGACATGCAGCCAGGAATCATGTTGCAACCTGGCAAAATTTTCATTTTATGAGTTTTTTTAACATTAATATCCCTAGCCCAGGGGTGTCCAAACTTTTTTTTAAAGGGGGCCAGATTCGATGTTGTGGACATACCCGGGGGCCGGTCCCTTTATATTATATCAGATTTGACAAAAGCTTGAGCTGACAGTAGAGTAGATTGAGACAGGACACAGGAAATGTATAGATATTTAACAATATCTGTAAAACTTTCATCAACCAAAAAGTTTTAATGGGTGAAATTTAAATATTATTACTCTATTCTTATTTAAATTAATAAGTCCCTTATTTAGATCACCACAGGTAAAACCACACTACAAAAAATACTTTTCTTACTTGGTATTTGTCTTTTTTCCGGTCCAAATATCTAAAAATTCTTAAATCAAGATGCTTTTACTAAGGAAAATTACACATTTGTTCTTGATCAAAATGAATTGAGTTTTTGTTTAAAAAATCCATGCCATGGGACCTTCAATGTTTATATATATTATCTATATCGCCTAGACAGCGCTCCCTTTATAATCACTAAAAGCTGTCACTCATTCAATGAACGCGAAGTTCAGGCCTTGTTTTGTGTGTTTTGGCTGCATTCACGCTGTAAACCAATGCTGCCAGTCTTTCTGCCACTCAGTGGGGCGTAACTGCAGTCCCTCCAGCTGACAGTGACGTCACGTGCATACCCTCTATATGCCCTTAGTTTCAGTCTGGTCTTTGTCTTGTGTTGATGTTGTTTATTGCGGGTATGGTAATGTGGTTTTGTGTTAAGTTTTCTCCAAGTTAGCCACTACGTGTTTCCTAGTTTGATTCTAAAATAAAAGGACTGTTTTGCGTATCTCCTGAGTCGTGCGATTCACTACAGCTACACCAACCGTGACAATGTCAACTCAGGGTTCATTAAATAAATGTACTTTTTATAGCATATAGTAATTAGAAGTATTTTTCATTGTTAGTTCATGTTAACGAATGCAGTTAACTAATGTTAACAAATGAAACCTTATTGAACCTTATACTGTAAAAGTGTGGCACACAGAATTACTGATTGAGACATGATTAGTAAAATCTTGGAGATCTGGATAGTAAATTGAGAAAGTAATTTAAGCAACAAAAAAAAGGTGATAATAAAAATTATCAGCTGAATTAATAAAATTAGGTCATTATTTTACAGATCAATACACTGAACATATTTTATTTTTCAAATTGATTTAAATCATTTAAACTGGTAAAAGTGTAGTGTTTTTTTCTCTCTCAAATTTAGGGGCTGTTTACATGACACCGTTTTCAACTAAAAATAGAAAACCGTTTGCCGTAAATTTACATGACACGACGTTTTGGGGGCCTGAAAAGGCAAACTTTTGAAAACAGGGTTCAAGGTGCAAGTTTTTAAAAACAAGGCCATTCTCATCTCTGTGTAAACATCGTACCTGACATTTTGCGCTGATTCGGAATCGGCCACACTCCAGTAGCATCGGTTAGTACAGTTTACTGCGGAACAACTCATTATGTCGGTGTGAAATAAACAGTTATGGAAATGTAGAAATTAAAGTTAAAGCTCCAATCTCCTCCCGAAAAAGTCTGTTGGTGCCTCAGTGACTATTTCAATCACTCAGAGAAGCTGTCAATCATGACGTCACACCACTGTTTTTATAACATCAAATAACTAACTAAAACAAATAAACAACAGCAACAAAAACAAACTCTTGAACTTACAACAGCTTTAATAAATAACAGAAACCATCTTTGGAAAAAATTTGGGGAATTTTTTTTTAAATGTTATTGTTTAGTTTGTCTCACATCCCATTCAAGCGTGCCGCACAAGTCCTTAAAAGTGAAGCCAAAGTGCCTTGATCGCCCTCAGGTGGTTGGTCCCAGTATAGGCCATAAACCTCTCTGTGTAACGCCCTCTCCGTGTAATGGGAGGGTGCGCGGGGCCTTGATACAGCGCAAGATATCAGCGCCATATTGGGACATTCTACAATGTCGTCCATCTTTTTTTATAGTCTATGATAATACATTACATGGAGAGGGTGGATTATGATTTATACTGGGACCAGCCACCTGGGGGTGGTCAACAATTTGGGCCTTGTGCGGCACACGTGGTATGCACACAAAGTCTGCTCCGGTCCAGACAAAAGACACAATAGCACAGAGCGGATCATATGCGTCAGTGGGCGCAAACCACAAAATGCATCTTACACATTCGAAACCTCTTTAAATCAGCAACAAGGTTTATTTTTTTTAAATGTATTTGGCATCGTGACAGACATGGTCACTTTGAACTGATGCATAAAAAAAAAACGGAATAAACGGTGAAGCCTAATATCAATATTAAGTGACATTCGTTTTTAGTCGTTTTCGCGGATCAGTGTGCACGGGGATCGTTTTGGATAACGTTGTCGTCTGTACAAAGAAAAAACTTTTCCGTTTTCAGTACATCGTTGTCGTGTAAACATATCCTCGGTGGCCCCCGGAAACCAAGCCATACACTCACCTAAAGGATTATTAGGAACACCACTAATACTGTGTTTGACCCCCTTTCGCCTTCAGAACTGCCTTAATTCTACGTGGCATTGATTCAACAAGGTGCTGAAAGCATTCTTTAGAAATGTTGGCCCATATTGATAGGATAGCATCTTGCAGTTGATGGAGATTTGTGGATGCACATCCAGGGCACGAAGCTCCCGTTCCACCACATCCCAAAGATTCTCTATTGGGTTGAGATCTGGTGACTGTGGGGGCCATTTCAGTACAGTGAACTCATTGTCATGTTCAAGAAACTAATTTGAAATGATTAGAGTTTTGTGACATGGTGCATTATCCTGCTGGAAGTAGCCATCAGAGGATGGGTACATGGTGGTCATAAAGGGATGGACATGTTCAAAAACAATGCTCAGGTAGGCCGTGGCATTTAAACGATGCCCATTTGGCACTAAGGGGCCTAAAGTGTGCCAAGAAAACATCCCCCACACCATTACACCACCACCACCAGCCTGCACAGTGGTAACAAGGCATGATGTTCTCATTCTGTTTATGCCAAATTCTGACTCTACCATCTGAATGTCTCAACAGAAATCAAGACTCATCAGACCAGGCAACATTTTTCCAGTCTTCAACTGTCCAATTTTGGTGAGCTCGTGCAAATTGTAGCCTCTTTTTCCCATTTGTAGTGGAGATGAGTGGTACCCGGTGGGGTCTTCTGCTGTTGTAGCCCATCCGCCTCAAGGTTGTGCGTGTTGTGGCTTCACAAATGCTTTGCTGCATACCTCGGTTGTAACGAGTGGTTATTTCAGTCAAAGTAGCTCTTCTATCAGCTTGAATCAGTCGGCCCATTCTCCTCTGACCTCTAGCATCAACAAGGCATTTTCGCCCACAGGACTGCCGCATACTGGATGTTTTTCCCTTTTCACACCATTCTTTGTAAACCCAAGAAATGGTTATGCGTGAAAATCCCAGTAACTGAGCAGATTGTGAAATACTCAGACCGGCCCGTCTGTAACCAACAACCATGCCACGCTCAAAATTGCTTAAATCACCTTTCTTTCCCATTCTGACATTCAGTTTGGAATTCAGGAGATTATCTTGACCAGGACCACACCACTAAATGCATTGAAGCAACTGCCATGTGATTGGTTGATTAGATAACTGCATTAATGAGAAATTGAACAGGTGTTCCTAATCCTTTAGGTGAGTGTATCTAGAGACCATAATATCATACAGATTTAAGGTTGAGGGGTGGCGTATTAAAATGAAATTGTAAAAGTACGTAACCGGCCCACCTCAAGCACTGCTCATTAAAAATTAATCTTATGCACACAGAGTAAGTGTTCCAAACTGGTTACAGACAGTGTGCTGTGTCTGAAGTACGACCGTCGACGGGCGTGGCAAAACCACAAGTTGGCAAAAACTACTCTGACAAATCACTCTAGCATTGCCAAGTGGAAGAATAGGTGAGAAAAGGATAAGTGAAAGAAAGGTGATGAGGAAACAGAACAACAGAACGGTGGCTTTATACCAGCAACAAGTCTGACGCCTTTTTAGTGAAAAGATGTGTAGATTAAAAAAAAAAAAAACATTTCAGCTATTACACAAAACAACAGCTAGATTTAAGTGAAATTAAAGATGGGTGAGAAAGTAAGTGGGAGGATGTGTGTGTGTGTGTGTGTGTGTGTGTGTGTGTGTGTGTGTGTGTGTGTGTGTGTGTGTGTGTGTGTGCTAGCACATTTTCTTCTGGTGTGTTATGGCTAAACTGAGCTTAACTGGCACTTACCTGAAATATTTGGGCAGTTGGCAAGCAATCCCAGTCACACAGTTCATGGCAGATTGTGAAACATGACAGCTGAGGAACAGACTCTACAGCAGTTAATCAGAGAAAGACTTTGTTCTTAGTTAACATGATTGTGGAAAATAAAATGATATTGCTACACTTAATGTTACACGCAATAGGGCAGTTTCATCATATAAAACGGTCCAGATAAGCAACTTCCTCGCTTTGGGAAGAGGTATCTAAACACCCGTTATTAAGTAGTGTGTATGTCTGCTGTCTTTTGACTTTGATCATAGTTACAGGATTTGAATGTTGTGGGCTATTACACATCACACAGATTCCACTGATTCCAGGGCTTAAGCTAAAACACACTGTATTTGCTCGTGGTTTAAGACATGTTTGATGAGCACTGATGAATGTTTTGCAGCAGTTAGGCAATCAATAAGACCTACACATGATGACATCATTCACATCCAAAACAAATACATGATGAAAGCACTTTCTTCAACAGGTTTTAAGTTATTAATAGCCTATAACAGGCTTATAAAACTTATTTTGGCACAGGACTCAAATAAGAGCCAAATATACTATATTTGTTAACTCTATCACTAATGTCTAAAGAAATTGCAATTTATACAGATTTATATGATAAATGAACAAACGCACTCCGAAATTCTATGCTGGGAGTCAATGATATCCAGTAGCTTGAACTGAAATCATATCACTTTATTTTCTGCTTATCCTCAATGTTAATATTACATCAATTCCTAACTATTTTCATACAGAACATTTCATCAAAGAATGATTAAATACTTTAAGAAACACTGTGATCACTGGTGTAGCTATTACAGGCTTGTCAGCATTAATAATAAAAAGTTCTAAATATATTAATTTGAATTCATTCAAACAGTAGAGCATGGCACAAGCAACGACAAGGTCATGGGTTCATGCCAGGGAATGCATGAACTGTTAAAAAATTAAACGCATTTCATAAAAGGACCTGTCAAAATGCATTAATGTACATTTTCCACTTAAATAATGAGTAAATATTGTGAAATAACAGACCATTTAATATGATCATACACTATCCGCTTGTTAAATCGTGACGTAAGGAACGCCGTTTCTGGGTCCAAGCCTCAACTCGTTTCAATTGAGAATGCCGTTTATGAGCACTATTTATTCATATTAAACATCAAACATTTTAAAAAGTTAAATATTTTAAATATACAGTCTACACAACAGTCTCTGTGCCCACAGCGTCACAGACATTCATATTTTAACGATTTATAAAAGATGAATCACTGTCTGGCCATCTGGAATTTTGGTATGGAGATAAAGGTTATGATTATAATTATTTTTTTTGTAGTATTACACCACATCGTGTGTATAAGCACCGTTGTTGTTTTTCTTGTGGTATGAGATAAAGCATTTGGAGCCGGAAGCGCTGCCGCGTGGCGTCTGACTTGACCGAATATTGCCAGAAGTATTGGGACACCCCTCCAAATCATTGAATTCAGGTGTTCCAATCACATTTGTGAAAGAATGGGTCGCTTTCAGGAGCTCAGTGAATTCAAGTGTGGTACCGTGATCGGTTGCCACCTGTGCAATAAGTCCATTCGAAAAATGTCCTCACTACTGAATATTCCACGGTCAGCTGTTAGTGGTATTATAACAAAGTGGAAGCAATTGGGAACAACAGCAACTCAGCCACGAAGTGGTAGGCCAAGTAAAATCACAGAACGGGGTCAGCGCATGCTGAGGCGCACAGTGGGCAGACGTCGCTAATTGCTACAGACCTCCAAACTTCATGTGGCCTTCAGATTAGCTCAAGAACAGTATGTAGAGAGCTTCATGGAATGGGTTTCCATGGCAGAGCAGCTGCATCCAAGCCATACACCACCAAGTGCAATGCACAGTGTTGGATGGAGTTGTGTAAACCACGCCGTCACTGGACTGCAGTGAAGACGTGTTCTCTGGAGTGACGAATCACGCTTCTCTGTCTGACAATCTGATGGACGAGTCTGGGTTTGGCGGTTGCCAGGAGAACGGTACTTGCCTGACTGCATTGTGCCACGTGTAAAGTTTGGTGGAGGTTATGGTGGAATTATGGTGTGAGGTTGTTTTTCAGGGGTTGGGCTTGGGAGTTCCAGTGAAAGAAACTCTTAATAAAAAATATAGCATACCAACACATTTTGACAATTTCATGCTCTCAACTTTGTGGGAACAGTTTGGGGATGGCCCCTTTCTCTTCCTCCATGACTGCGCACCAGCGCACAAAGCAAGGTCCATAAAGACATGGATGAGTTTGGTGTGGAGGAACTTGACTTGCCTTGAGTCCTGACCTCAACCCGATAGAACACCTTTAGGACGAATTAGAGCGGAGACTATGAGCCAGGCCTTCTCGCCCAACATCAGTGCCTGCCTCACAAATACGCTTCTAGAAGAATGGTCAAAAATTGCCATAAACACACTCCTAAACCTTGTGGAAAGCCTTCCCAGAAGAGTTGGAGCTGTTATAAAAAGGGCTTTATGCAAAGGGTGTCAACTCCATATTAAACCCTACAGATTAAGAAAGGGATGTCATTAAAGTTCATGTGCATGTGAAGACAGGCATCCCAAAACTTTTGGCAATATAGTGTGTGTATATATATAGTCCCCCCCCCCTCATGTTGGGACCCCCCTCATGTTGGGACATCTTGCCGAATGCCACTCTTTGACCAAGAAGAGTGACTTGATTATGCTAAAATTCATTTGGATAATCCTTCAGCGTTCTGGAAGAATGTTTTATGGAGTGATGTGACCACACTGGAACTTTTTGGACCCATTGATCAGTGATATGTCTGGTGCAAAAAAAGGCAAAGCTTGAACACCATCTCCACGATCAAACATAGAGGCGGTCCAGTCTCTTATATGGGGGTGCTTTGGAAAGCTTTTTCAAGCGAGGAATGGGCCAAGTTTGTAGAAGAGAGGTGACAGAAGCTTCTAAACACTTACAGGCAGTGGTTTTTGGAGGTTATAAAGAATAAAATATTCTGACTTTGGGGGTTGAATATCTTGTACATGAATGCTTAGAGCCTCAACTTTACGAACTCAGAATTTGTATTAAAATGTGCCTTTGTTTAATTGTTTTCATGAAATTGTGTTCTCTGCAGCAAAATATCTTACAGGTAAAGGGGTTGAATAATTATGATTGCAACTGTAGGCTATAATGGCTTTTTTGCAAACACACTCACCTCTTCACAGGTATTGAAAGAAAAGGCAGCTCAAGACGAACTGTAAACTTGACTTCACTTTAACAAGCAGAAGCATGTAGAGTATTTCTACAGATGCTTTCCTGAACACATTTATCTCTAGTATTTACTTTAGATCGCCGAAACCAGGTGCAATGTTGTTTAATGAAATGATTCAACAGAACATCTGATGGAGTGAAACACACACACACACACACACACACACACACACACACACACAACCAAAATGAAACCAACGCTGTATATCAAGTAAATCAATGGAACTCACATCAAACAATTTAAAGTGTATTTTAATGCATATAAGAAGAATAATACTCTCAATAAAAACCAATAAAAATAAAGCACTTCATCAAGAATGATGTGTCCCTGTCTTTCCAACTCTGAGAAACACAACTGGAATTCTCCAGAAAAGCACAAGAGGTCAAAGGGTAAGGACATATTGTCACGCAAATGAAGCAAGATGATCGGTGTTCTTTCCTCATTCACTCACAACCCTTTTTCCAATGTATTTCCACCTGCCAAAATATTTCACGCTCAAATAGAGAGGTGACAACTCGTTTAAAACAGACACCTGCGTACAGTGTACTCACACAAACACACATAAAAGCACCTGGCGGGGGGGTTTTTTTGCAGAGAAAGTCTTAAAAAAGCATTAAGGTCTTTGGTTTCGGGTACCATATTAACAGCAGTACAGCCAAGTAGCTAAAAACGCCATCACTGGAAACCTCAAAATCCATAATACACGTAAAAATTTGATGGATACTGACCTTATATGTGAAGTTTTGCATTTGAGAGTAATAATGAAAGGGACAGTATGTTGATTGAATGGTTTTTAATGTTATTTGTGTCAGTCAGTATTTTCTGTTGAATGCGAGTGATTTCTGGGTAATCGGAGTAAATCAGCCGCATTCGGTCTGGAACAAAAAAAAAAAAGACGGATATTCCTCTGTTTATGGAAGTGCACTCAAGATTTTGAAGCTTCTCTTTGGTTTCTGTTAAAACAGAAGATTGTGCAGGTTTACAGTGTACTGGAGGGTTGTCTTTTTTTTTCTCTGTTTATATTGCACTGGAATATAATGGTTGATTTCCACATACATACATGCTCACACGCAAACATTCACACAAAATAAGAACAGGGTGCAAACATTACGCTGCACAGCAAGTGCATTTATCCGTAGCCTTTCATTGGGCTGTTCAGTGCTTGCTGGGGAACTGTCAATCTAACGTCTGAATGCCTATTATATTTACCTTAGAGAGGCTTTGTTGGGGTCATTGCCATGTTAAAAACCACGGGAGCTAAACGACAGCAGGGAGTGTCTTAAAAAATAGTGACCCAAAAACTTCTCTGTCCATAAAGTAAAAGCCAGTCACAAAAGCTGTAAGAACCAGAAAGAGAGGCATCTCAGCTATTCTTTTGAGCTGTTTAATGCTTTGATCTTTTAGGTTGTTTGATCGGTTCTTGTGAGAAAGACCAAGATAAGATCTCCAAGATCATCTCAGGTGAAGGAACTTCCGTGCCGTGAAAACCTTACCCTGTCCAACTCAACTAAGATGGCTTGTCTAGAGGACGACAGAGCCAATAGGATTATAACACAGATGATATTTACAAGAGGAGCTTGACAGCAGAACTGGTGATGACAGTTGAGTGTTTATAAAGACTAGTCTCTGTATCCTCACTGGCACAGTTATTGGTTGCTGCTTGTGTTGGTGAGGTTGTCCTGGTCGGGGGAGGGGCTGTTTATACCCAGACTCCTGAGGAGATCTCGGAGTTGGGATACAGTCTGCTGCAGCTCTGTCTGCTCCTGCTGGAGAGTCTTTACCTCCGACTGTAGCTCAGACTCTCGATTCACCAAGCCGTCCACACGAGTCTCCAGCCATCTGATCTTAGCGTGGGAAACCTGATGGAAGTTAATGACCCGTTAAATCAAATGCAGTGTAAAAAAAACCCCCCATAAAATATAAGAAACTATTCACACTACATCTGATGCTGAATTTAAACAGCTGAATAAATAATACTAAATGAAAAATAAAATAAAAAAAGTTTTGCAGTGCAATATTTTGAACGCTGCATGAAGGAGTTCATAAAGATGAACCATTCCGCTTTGAAATCCATGTTAATGTTAACGTGTGTGTGAATAAGCCTTTGATCTACATAAATGTGAATACATAAAGGGATTCTGTTTGTGTTAACATGAGCCACCTGTAGCTCCTCAAGGAGGTCTAAGTTTTGCTGTCGGAGGCTTCCATTGGTCTTCTCCAACTGGGCCACTCGCTGTGATTGGCTGAGAGTGGAGGGACCATCCAAGAGCTCGTCCTGAAGAACATGATATTCCACCTCATAGGCCTGCAGCTGCTTACTGATATCCATCTCAGACACCTACACACGTACAAATGTACAAGATGAGCATGTCAAAGATGGGCAAGCCAAAGCATGTTTCTTTCTGTGTGTGTGTGTGCATACAAACTTCAGTTATATGATTGGGGGGGGGGGGGGGGGGTGTCTAAAAAACTGGGAAAAAAAACAGTTTGGTATGTTTCTAAGCCATTTGGTTTACGAGGACATAGGAAGTATCCTCGTAAATCATACTTAGGTTGTAATGCCCATGGCCATTATACACGTGTCATAAACCATATATACCTGTACACACGTGTGTGTGTGTGTGTGTGTGTGTGTGTGTGTGTGTGAGTGAGAGAGACAGCTCTTCACAACTGCCATTTTCGAGTTTCATAAATTCTTAAGAAGTGTAGGGTGCTCATACACACTTCCTTGACATGAAACAGACATGTTCAATTAAATTGTTATACTGGTCATCCTATAATGGAGTCATTTGAATGGCAGTGGCATTACATGCACACACACTTCCCTCTGGCCTATTTTTTAAAGTCATACATACATAACATACATACAGATCAGGCATTACATTATGACCACCTTCCGAATATTGTGATGGTCTCCCTTTTGCTGCCAAAACAGCCCTGACCTGTCAAGGCATGGACTCCACTAGACCCCTGAAGGTGTACTGTGGTATCTGGCACCAAGATGTTAGCAGCAGATCCTTTAAGTCCTGTAAGTTGCGAGGTGGGGCCTCCATGGATCAGACTTGTTTGTTCATCACATCCTACAGATGCTCGATTGAATTGAGATCTGGGGAATTTGGAGGCTAAGTCAACACAACATGGATGGCAGGACCCAAGGTTCCAAGGTTCCATTGCTCCGTGGTCCAGTTCTGATGCTCACGTGCCCACCATTGGTGCTTTCGGCGGTGGACAGGGGTCAGCATGGGCACCCTGACTGGTCTGCGGCTATGCAGCCCCATACAAAACAAACTGCGATGCACAGTGTATTCTGACACATTTCTATCAGAACCAACATTAACTTCCTGAGCAATATGAGCTACAGTAGCTCGTCTGTTTGATCGAACCACACGGGCCAGCCATCGGAGCGATGGGGAGCCCACGTGCATCAATGAGCCATGACCATGTCGCAAGTTCACAACTGTTCCTTCCTCGGACCACTTTTGATAGATACTGACCACTGCAGACCGCAGGAACACCCCACAAGAGCTGCAGTTTAGGAGATGCTTTGACCCAGTCATCTAGCCATCGAAATTTGGGCCTTGTCAAACTCACTCAAATCCTTACGCTTGCCCATTTTTCCTGCTTCTAACACATCAACTTTGAGGACAAAATGTTCACTTGCTGCCTAATATATCCCACCCACTTACAGGTGCCGCGATGAAGAGATAATCAGTGTTATTTACTTCACCTCACAATGTTATGCCTGATCGGTGTATCTACTCAATATATATATATATATATATATATATAGAGAGAGAGAGAGAGAGAGAGAGAGAGAGAGAGTAAAATGTAAATTGTATTAATAATTTAAAAAGTGTAGACATTTTAAATATAAGAGCAAACTGTTACATTTTGAAAAAGATTATCATTCGATACTGTCCTGTAGAATTTGATTAGATAAAATTAAAAATCATCATCAAAATCATTTATCATTTATCATACTATGCTTTGCACTATACATTGCACTA